>NW_028319228.1:600000-877500 GCF_062004578.1 Staurois parvus | reverse complement strand
ATGGGTGCACTATGTACAGAGTAGAGGGATACACTATGTACAGAGTGCAGAGTTCATGGGTGCACAACACAAAGAGTGTAGAATTCAGGGGTGCTCTACATACAGAGTGAAGAGTTCAGGGTTGCACTATGTACAGAGTAGAGGGGTGCACTATGTACAGAGTGGAGGGATACACTATGTACAGAGTGCAGAGTTCATGGGTGCACTACACAAAAAGTGTAGAATTCAGGGGTGCTCTACATACAGAGTGCAGAGTTCAGGGGTGCACTATGTACAGAGTAGAGGGGTGCACTATGTACAGAGTAAAGGGGTGCACTATGTACAGAGTAAAGGGGTGCACTATGTACAGAGTGCAGAGTTCATGGGTGCACTACACAAAGAGTGTAGAATTCAGGGGTGCTCTACATACAGAGTGCAGAGTTCAGGGTTGCACTATGTACAAAGTACAGAGTTCATGGGTGCATTACATAAAGAGTGTAGAATTCAGGGGTGCTCTACATACAGATTGCAGAGTTCAGGGGTGCATTATGTACAGAGTTCATGGGTGCACTACACAAAGAGTGTAGAATTCAGGGGTGCTCTATATATAGAGTGCAGAGCTCAGTGGTGCACTACACAAAGAGTGTAGAATTCAGGGGTGTACCATGTACAGAGTGCAGAGTTCCAGGGTGCACTATGTACAGAGTACAGAGTTTATGGGTGCACTACACAAAGAGTGTAGAATTCAGAGGTGCTCTACATACAGAGTACAGAGTTCAGGGGTGCACTACATACAGAGTTCAGGGGTGTGCTCAGAAGCGGACTGACAACTCATGGGGCGCCCGGGCAATAGGGGGTCATGGGGCCCCTGTGCCCTTGCCCAAACTCAAAAAAGCCTATGAAAAAGGTACCAGGGGTATCTCATGGGGCTCCCTACTGACCCCGGGCCCTCAGGCAGTGCCCGAGTTTTCAAATGGTCAGTCCGCCCCTGGGTGTGCTACATACAGAGTGCAGAGTTCAGGGGTGCACTATGTACAGAGTGCAGAGTTCAAAGGTGCATTACATACAGAGTGCAGAGTTCATGGGTGCGCTATGCATAGAGTGAAGAATTTAGGAGTGCAGTACATACAGAATGCACAAGTCAGAGGTGCACAACATACAGAGAGCAGAGTTCAGGGGGGTGCTACATACTGAGTTCAAGGGTGCACTATGTACAGAGTCCAGAGTCCAGGGGTTCACTACATAGTTCAAGGGTGCACTACATACAGAGTACAGAGTTCATGGGTGCGCTACGCATAGAGTGAAGAATTCAGGGGTGCACTACATACAGAGTGCTGAGTTCATGGGTGCGCTACGCATAGAGTGCTGAGTTCAGGGGTGCACTATGTACAGAGTGCAATGTTCAGGAGTGCGCTACATACAGATTGCAGAGTTCAGCCCGTTTCCACAGCTGCTTATCTCTGCATCCCCCATTGACATCTCATTTTACCTCTCTTCAGCTATGACCTCTGCACAAAACTCCACTGCCCTCATCTTCTCACCCACTCCTTAGAAGCTCCACCAACTTCCACATGCCTTACATTTGTTGCCATAATAGTCTTAAGCACCCACTTGGTTCTAGTATCTCCTTGCACACTTTAGGTGGCTCCACCTCTTTCACTTGCAGGGAGATCATCTAGTGGGGGCATCGGCATCCAGGCACTAGGGAAAATAAGGGGAAATCACAGAGGGTGCAGCCTACCATGTGACCCCTTCTGCTCATGGATGCACTGCACCCCTGGCACAAGCATCTCCTTTTCATAGTTACATAGTTAAAAAAATTAGTTTGGCTGAAAAAAGACTAATGTCCATCCAGTTCTACCATTAAAAAAAGTTAATCCTATACCCACAGTTGTTCCAGAGGAAGGTAAAAAAAACCCAGAAAAGCATGATCCAATTTGCTCCTGCAGGGGAAAAAATTTTTCCCTGATCCCCTGAGAAGCAATCGGATATTCCCTGGATCAACTTTACCTATAAATGTTAGTATCCAGTTATATTCTGTGTATCCAAGAAAGAATCCAGGCCTTTTTTAAAGCAATCCACTGAGCTGGCCAGAACCAACTCTTGAAGGAGTCTGTGCCACATTTTCACAGCTCTTACTGTGAAAAAACCTTTCTGTATTTGGGAATTAAATCTCTATTCCTCCAGATGTAAAGAGTGCTCCCTTGTCCTCTGTGATGACCTCAGGGTGAATAACTCTACACCGAGTTCACTATATGAACCACTGATGTATTTATACATGTTGATCATATCCCCCTTAATCTCCTCTTCTCATGAGAGAATAAATTCAGTTCCTCTAATCTTTCCTCATAGCTGATCTCCTCCATGCCTCTTATCAGTTTAGTTGACCTTCTCTGTACTTTCTCCAATTCTTCAATATTCTTTTTGTGAATTGGTGCCCAAAACTGAACTGCATATTCCAGATGAGGTCTTACTAATGATTTGTACCGGGGTAAAATGATATCTCTCTCTCTGGAGTCTATACCTCTTTTAATACAAGAGAGGATTTTGCTCACTTTAGAAACCGCAGCTTGGCATTGCATGCCATTATTAAGCTTCTGATCTACCAGAACTCCCAGAATCTTCTCCATCATTGATGTACTCCCCCAGTTGTACTCCCCCCAGTATGTATGATGCATGCATATTCTTAGCCCCCAAGAACATTTATCAACATTAAACCTCATTTGCAACATAGTTGTCCAATTAAACAGTGCACTGAGGTTGGCTTGTAATTTGGAGACATCCTGTAAGGACTTTACTACACTGCACAGCTTGGTGTCATCTGCAAAGACTGAAATGGGATTTTTAATCCCAGACCATATATCGTTTATAAATATATTAAAAAGTAAGGGTCCCAACACTGAACCTTGGGGTACACCACTGATGACCCTAGACCATGCAGAGTATGAATCATTAACCACTACTCTCTGAATACGATCTTTTAGCCAGTTTTCTTTCCATTTCCATACAGATTTTTCCAAGCCTGTAGACTTTACCTTACACATTAGCCGTGTGTGGGGAACTGGCTCTATAATTACTTGGTAAAGATTTTTATCCCTTTTTAAATATTGGCACCACATTGGCCTTATGCCAATCCAGTGGTACTATGCCAGTCATTAAAGAGTCCCTAAAAATTAAAAACAATGGCTTTGAAATGACAGCGCTCAATTCTTTAACCTCCCTGGCGGTATTCCAGAGTGTAGCTCGGGGTAAAGTTTCAGTACCACAAGCGGTAACCCAGCGCTACACTCGGGCTTACTATGTGGCACTGCTCCGCGATCCCTCGATCACTTACCTTGTCCTGCGCTCCCGCGATGTCCCTCCTGCAGTGTCCCTGGCAATGTATTTCGGCGGATGCCGGCATCTGTCATCTGGGTTCCGTCCCCTGCGACCGTCAGGACATACAGGGGACGGAACTGGTGGGAAATTTGAAAATGACAAAAAGTGACATTCACTAAAATCACTAAAATCACATAGTAAAACATTACTGTATTAAACCATTTCACATACATTTTGTCCCAAGTGCTTTGTCCTGTGCCCTGCCTGCATTTTTACTGTTCTTTCTGCCTGGAAACTGAGAAATGTCCATGGCATCCAAAAAGCGTCCCTTTAGGTCAAAATTGGTTTTAGATCAGCTAGAGAACAGCAATAGTAAATCAGAACTACTTGCAGAATTGAGTGATAATGATTCGTTTGGAAATTCGTCATCAGACACTGAAAACGATTCTGCGACTTTGCTCAGTGATGTGCAAACTTGGTGCTATATTTCAAATTTCAGTGTTTTTGGTTTGATTATATTATTGAATTACATTTATTATTATATTATTATTTTTTATGATTATTTATTAAATTATAATTTATGATTTCGTGTTTCAAGTTTTATCCTACACGGGATGTTTACTAGACTCTTGTTCGGAAAGATTTCAGTGAGTTATTCCTAAAAATTACAGGCCTACAATAAAAAAATACATATTTCCATGCAAAAAAATGTACCGCTTTGAGCACAGAAATATGGACGTAATCAGACCGCTAGGGAGGTTAAGGACCTGTGGGTGTATGCCATCCGGTACAGGTGCTTTATTCACCTTTATTCTGTCTAAATATTTCTGGATCATATCAATTGTGAGCCAATGTGGATCATCTGGAGCTGTGTCAATACCATGCCCATTATGGACAAGAGCTCCCCCATGCTCCTTTGTATACACAGAGCTGAAGAAGGTATTTAATAAATTTGCCTTCTCTTTTTCCCAAGTCACCCACTCTAGATTATTTTGAAAAGGGCCTACATGCTCGGACCTAAGTTTGTCCCTGTCTTGCACTCAGTGGGATCTGCTCAGGAGATCCAATCTATGGGAGCTGTAGGAAGACAAACTATCACACTTAAATGCAGAAGCATTTCTTCCTGTTCCAACATGACTTTGCAATAGTACACAAAGCAAGGTCCATAAAGACATGGATGAGCGAGTTTTGGGTGGAGGAACTTGACTGGCCTGTACAGAGCCCTGACCTCAACCTGATGGAACACCTTTGGGATGAATTAGAGTGGAGACTGTGAGCCAGGCCTTCTCGTCTGACATCAGTGCCTGACCTCAAAAATGCACTTCTGGAAGAATGGTCAAACATTCCCATAGACACACTCCTAAACCTTGTGGACAGCCTTCCCAGAAGAGTTGAAGCTGTTATAGCTGCAAAGGGTGGGACAACTCAATATTGAACCCTACGGACTACGACTGGGATGCCATTAAAGTTCTTGTGCGTGCAAAGGCAGACGTCCCAATACTTTTGGCAATATAGTGTAGCAGTGATCACTGTAGTAGCACTGACTACTGCAGTGATTGTCAGCTGCCCCAGCAATCCTTCAGGTATAAGATATGCATATTTACATTGATTCAAGCTGGACCAGTGGTGACAGATGTTTTACACTGCAGTAAAATGTCTGTCACCATAAATAGTGTGAATTAGCCCTAAAGGCCAAGCAACTGGCATTTTCAGATGAAAGTCAGAAATGGCAGCTCCCGTGCTTCTGCCATGACTGGTTTACTTTAAGAGATGGTGATGCTTATGTTGAAAAAACATTTGTTTTTTTCAAATATCCTAACAGATAAAAAGCCAAGTTATTCTGATCAGCATAAAAACTACCCCAGTACTGTAATTTGTACTGAATATTTATAAACCAGTGATTCTCAACCTTATTCATGCCAAGAGCCACTTAATCCAGCATATTTGTTAATTAGAACACTCATAATGACTTTTTTTTAAATTTAAAGTTTTATCCAGTTTTCATAATCTTACATGGAAACAATAGAATTTCATAGAAGAAATAGGAAAGCACAACAAAGAGAGATACCAATTAACTCCTTGGCGCCGACGCTACGCAAATATGCGGCCTCTCTGTGGCTAGGCCTTAATGCCGAGAGGCCACATATTTGCGAGCCAAATATAAACAAATGTGCAGAAAGCGCGTGCTCTGCACGCTCCCGGCACATTTATCGATGTTTAGCAGAAAGGTCCCGATCATTACTTGCAATTGGGAGATTTCCGATCATGCAAGTGCTGAGACAGCTAATCATGGCAGTTGCATGACCCAAAACCCTACCCGCCTCCCGGCATCACAACCCCTTAAAGGGCCAGGAGGCTCCAAGAGATTAATATACAATTTGTCATGTAGCTGAAACACAAAGGACTTTTCAGGTGCTGAAACCTCAGGAAAGGACACCATATACTCACATGTTATCAAATTATTAATATATTAAAGCTTATATATAAAAATTAGTTGCAAGACTAAAATCTGCAGCCACAGCCACAAAGCAGTGATTATATCATAACACAGCGGTAATGCCAGCAGTAGTTTACATAAAGAGTACAAATTAAATATCACTGAAAAATTGGGGGGAAAAAAAGATGATAGGATAAAAATACACACATTGACATAATGGTGGGAACAACAAAATATTGCAGGACTTTATGCCAAAATAGGGATAAAATGCACAATACCAATAAAATACAATATTTTTTTTATGACAGAAAATTTTAAAAAGACAATGATAAAATGTATATAATATACAACATCATAGGCCATATTTATAACTATCATCTAAACTGTACAATCTCAATGGGAAAAATGTATTTAAATCTATGTAGATCCACTTTATTACAGTCAGTAAACTCAGTTGATGAATAGATTATTCGATTCCACTTGAATTACTCACAATATTATCCTTTAGTTTTTTGGGTTTTTTTATAATATACATTTGTAAACTGTGCACTTAGATGGTATTAAATACCAAAGTGACACTGTAATAATTGATATCCCTTTATAGCGTGCCTTGAAGCTCTCCTTCAAAGCTGGGGAAAGAGGAAAAGCACAAGTAAAGCAAGGTCCTTGAGTCCAGGGACATTTGTGGCTACATGCTATTAGTGCAGTGTAAAAAAAGCTCCAATTTGTAGAGAATGCCAAGTTAAGCTTAATTAACGAGACCATTAACACATACATATTAATAATATTTTTGCTGCAGACCTAGAAGGCCAAAAACCTGGCTAATGCAACCCCAAAGCACATAGCTAAAGATAACCTAATTGACAAATCATGGTCATTCTTTCAAATGTCCATCACAATTTCTTTTCAGATGCACATATGCACATTGACTGCTTTATTAATATCCTACACACTGGGCTGATCACGGTGCAGCATTCACAAAAACATGGCCATCTGATTCCTCCTGTATTGAATTGTATTGTAACTGTACCGTCTGCCTTCATGTTGTAAAGTGCTGTGCAAACTGTTGGCACTATATAAATCCTGAATAATAATAATAATAATCTAATCAGCCCATCTGTTACAAATGTTTATGCTAGATCACTTAGTCTAAATGGACATAGATCAATTCAGAAAGATGGTGTGAAAAAGAATACACGTTATGTACCTCCCCTTTATCCGCCTTCCGCCCACAATATAAGGAAATGTTGTGTGGGCGGGCAGCTCTCTCATTCTGGGAGGACGTCATATGACATCCTCCCACTCTAACTTCGCATGCACGCCCTCAGGGGTGCGCGGCATGACGATCGGTGGTGCGCTGAGTCCCTGGGACACAGTGGATCACTGATCACAGCAAAGAGCTGATGACACAGACTCTGTCATGTGGTCAGCTGTGTCCATGTCCAATCACAGCTGATCGCATGTAAACAGGAAATGCCGGTTATTGGCAGGCCTCACAGTGACAGCACGTAAGAAAAAGAGGCATTCCTCAGAAAGGACATCTACACTGATCATCAGGGCACTGATAATCAGTGCCCTGATGATCAGTGTAGACCCATCAGTGCCACCTGTCAGTACCCATCAATGACACCTGTCAGTGCCCATCAATGCCACATACCAGTGCCCATAAGTGCACATCAGTGCCACATATCAATGCCCATCAGGGCTGCCCTTCAGTGCCACCTATCAGTGCCCATCAGTGCCACCTATCAGTGCTATATATGAGTGCTGCCTGTCAATGCCCACCAGTGATGCCTATCAATGCCTATCGGTGCCACCTATCAGTATCTCCTCATCAGTGCTGCCTATCAGTGCCCATCACTGCAGCCTATCAGTGCCATATATGAGTGCTGCCTTTCAGCGCCCATCAGTGATGCCTATCAGTGCCCACCAGTGCCACCTATCAGTTCCAATCAGTGCTGCCTATCAGTGCCAGTCAGTTCTGCCTATCAGTGCCAGTCAGTGCCACCTATCATTGCTATATATGAGTGCTGCCTGTCAATGCCCACCAGTGATGCCTGTCAATGCCCATCAGTGCCACCTATCAGTATCTCCTCATCAGTGCCGCCTATCAGTGCCCATCACTGCAGCATATCAGTGCCATATATGAATGCTGCCTTTCAGTGCCCATCAGTGATGACTGTCAGTGCCCACCAGTGATGTCTGTCAATGCCCATCAGTGCCACCTATCAGTGCCTCCTCATCAGTGCCATCTATCAGTGCACATAATTGCAGCCTCATTAGCGCACATCAGTGAAGGAGAAAAATTACTTATTTACAAAATGTTATAACAGGAACTAAGAAAAAAATTTTTTTTTTTCAAAATTTTCATTTTTTTTTAGTTTGTTTAGCAAAAAATAAAAAAACCAGTGGTGATTAATAACCACCCAAAGAAAGCTCTATATGTTTTTTAAAAAAAATACAAGTTTTGTTTGGGTGCAGTGTTGCATGACCGCGCAATTGTTATTCAAAGTGCGACAGCGCTGAAAGCTGAAAATTGGCCTGGGCAGAAGGGGGGTAAAAGTTCCCGGCAGGCAAGTGGTCAAAAGAGCTTTTTCCCCCTGTTCATTTTCATACCTACTGTGGCAAGAGTGCTGCAAGTCCTTCATAGTTCCAGAGGAGCTTTAATCTTAGTTTCAGATATAAAAGACCCTGAAATGTTTCAAGATGAGTTTGGTACTTACAGAAAGAAATAACTGTAATTATAGGCTCAAATAAACCTTTCCTACCTGAATTAAGGAGGCTGCTATTGGCCTCTATTCTAAAAAATGCTAGATACCTGACTATTCTCCTGACCTATTGGCCTCAGGTAATGTCTGAGTCATTGATCTGAAGCAAGAATACAAATCTTCAATGTCACATTTCTCATTTGCATAGTATTCAAACTATGGAAGTTTGAACATTAGTAAAGAAGGCTTCGGGTATTTTCAGAATGATATCTCAGCAATAGCAGACTCTATGTTTCTACCAGTACAAGTTTCCTTTATTCACTTGCCATCCAGCCATTGTACATACATATCCGGACAGCTGATTCCTTAGGGTAGGAGGCTGTCTTAAAACTGCCTCCCATTTGCAGTGCTCATTCCCACCCTCTAGCATGTACATAAGCATGGGCTGTGATGGTTGTGTCTAATGGAAAATGGCCCTGTACCACATGATTGCTGTGACCAATTACAACTATCACACATGTAGCATTACCCCCTTAAGGAGTCGTTGAGTTTTTGGGTCTCCTTATAGTTCTGCACAGCCAGGCAATGCACATTTTTTTCTACACTTTCACACTGGAGACAGTAAACAGTCTTTGAGCTTGGTTTTGTGGTTTTATTAAGGAGTATTGAACTTGGATGTGGTCGAGGGGTGTATGGGATGCCCAAGGAACTGTGAACTTGAGAACAAACTCCTTAACAACCATGCACAAGTCCATAGACAAAAGGTCTTCTTCTTTTAGGAGCTCTACAGTCCTACTGGTGTACCACCTCAGACCCCATAAGAATCTTCCTCTTCACCCTGCTGCCTGAGGGAATTCCTGGGCAAGGGGACCCAGAAGCTGCCATTTTAATAAAGTAGTTCCAGATGAGGATCTAGTTGGGTTTTCCACCTGACTGCCCTCTCTCCTTACCTGGCCCAGGGGGTGTAGGATTACTTAATCTGCCTATCCAGTAAGCTTGATGGGTTGGTGGCTGCCTTCAGGCCTTACACTGGGCTGTCTCCTTCCCTGCTTCCCAGGCTGTCCTCTCTCAGAGGATGATTGTGGTAGAGAGATCCTCCTGTTCAGCCCCTCCTTGAGCTCCCGCCCAGGCTCCACATTCCAGCCTTTCACTGCATCTTCCACCCGACACTGACCATTTCCTGATCAGGCTCTCTCATGCTCAAGGGGACAACATGTCAAGCCTCCTGCTTGGGAATTGGTCAGAGTCCTTTGAGCATGCAGATTAGCCCTCCTCACCCCACCCACTGCCTTCTAGAAATTTCAAGCTTGTAGAGCAGGGGGAGGTATCAGGGAACTGACATGCAGAGCCCTCAGTCCTTACCTAAAATTAACCTGCATGACTCATCCCAGGCTGACTCATCCCAGGCTGCTAGCCAGCCTCTAGCTAAAAAAAACCTAGCTGGGGGCATGGCTTGGTGCATGGAGCTGTAGGACATGTCCCTTGGCAGCTCCTGGTCCTCATTCCTCCCGCAAGGCTATTTACCTTCATCAACGATCTTTAACCCACACACTTGGGCAAGAACCAGCACAGGGACCCCAAGAAGTCCAGAGGGGCAGCTCTGGAGGCGATTTGGGCAACTTTTTCACGAGATCCACAGCCTTGGCCTTGCATACCCTGGACGGCAAGTTGGCACCAACGCCTCTTTCTCCTCCTGGTATGGAGTCTTTGGCCGACCTCCAGGTGAGCTCCCGCAGTCGCCTCTCCTCCCCAGGAGGCTCAGATCGGATCTCTCAATGCTCCCAAACTTCAATATGTTCCGGGGATGGATGGGACCCGCAGTGCCACATCAGATCTCTGCATTCCTATATTAAATTCCTACCTACCAAGGATGATTTTGAGCATTGTGTAAAGCACATTGAAAAGACATATAAACAGGAAATATCAGAACTTAAGAAATTTATATGTGTCCACATTGAAGAAATTGAAAACACCTCTGATGGACTTTGTAACGCCTTGCAATCCCATGAAGAGACTCTTAACTCTCACATGGTACTATTACAGCAACTTATGTACTAACAGGATGACATAGAAAACAGGAGCCATCGCAACAATATCAGAATTCGGGGCATTCTGGAATCTGTGGAACCTAAGGACTTTTTCAAACAACTAATGCAACAGTTCAAAGATGCGCACCTTAAATTGGAACCAGTACATAGGACCTTAGGCCTCCTGTCATGCTCCTTCCTGACCTCTTCCTTCAGACCCTGAATATTTGCTGGGCCTTAAAGCTGCTCACACAGCTACTTCAAGATCGTCACATCCGGTACCAGTGGAGATTCCCTTTTCAACTCCGAGCCTCTCACAATGGCAAGACTGCACAGTTTCACACTCTTGGGGATTTACCTTCCTTGGTATCTTTGAACTGCCCCAAGTGTCTTTACCAGATTGGCCATTTCCACCGACAACAATTACCTTTCACCCCGTAATGGCAGCAACAAGTCAAGAAAGTCTTCCTCCCACAAGGACCCGGATGACTGACTGACTCTCTGCCTAAATTGGTGGGTTTTCCCTCTTTGCCTCCTCCTTGAGGGTTTTTACCCTTGGCATGCAACCTTATGTGGTTTTGCTGGTTGATTGCTTCTGTTGATATCCATTAGTAATTTCATGCTCTGACCACCTTGGATTGTGGTGGGCTCCCACATCCCCTTGTATGTGTCCCCTAGGTGGGTGGTGTGGGGCTTCCTACAATCCTATGGGGTAGTTCACAATTATTGCCTTCAGGGTATCCCCACAACTCCCTATGCAGCACACTTAATCCATTTGTGTGGTTACCAAAAAACAAAATCGTATCTCTTTTTTTGTATGAGGGTCTACTTCAACTTTTTTGTGTGTTACTCACTCAGTTGAGTGGTCTTCCACTCCATTCATTCCCTGCGGGAGTCCTGGGCCAGGATCTGCTCTGTGTGCCTTTGACATTCCCTAGGCCTCTCGGTGCAACCATTATGCATTGTTTGATGTTTGGACAGATTTCTGTCTGTTGGTTATTTGTTATATGTTTACTGTACTCTTTTGAGCCACCTAGTGGCTCTCCCTCTTTTCATAATTTTAGGGTGGATTCCATCTCTATAACTTCATTCATCCTTGACCTGTCCTATATGGATATCCTACCGTCTCTCTCCTCTACCTTACTATCCTGTGTCCTTTATTCTTCCTCTCTTATACTTATTTCTGACCTTTACTTGGTCTGTATCTTCCTTTCCCTTTATCCCATCCTTTTCCCCTTTCTCTCCCCCCCCCCTTTTTTTTCTTCTTTTCCCTGTGGGAGTCAAGACTGAGATGAGGTGGTGTTACTTGAGACCCACTTCCCCCTCTTTTTCATTTTGTTATGGCGGTTTATAACCAAATTAAAACTTTCCTCCATAAATTGTAGAGGTTTAATACCCCAGAGAAGGGGAGCCAATACTGTACCATTTTCATAAAGCTAGATCTCAAATTCTATTTTCTCCAGGAAACTCACTTCCGCTCAGTTCTAGGTAACCGTTACTATACCCAATGGTATCACAGCACCAACCCACAGGCTAGATCTAAGGGGGTGTCGGTGGCCTTTCATAAAACTTTCATCCGGGAGGTCTTGGACTCTCTCATAGTTCCTTCTGGTCATTATATTTTTCTTAAATTGAAGGACCAGAACTTTGTCTTTATGGTGGTGAACATACCTAATCAGGACCAGGGGCACTTTCTTTCTGCGACCCTCACTAAGTTATCCGCATTTGGTGGTCTCTGTTTCATTGTGGGCGGTGACTTTAATGTAGCCCTATCCCCTTCCACAGATACTTCCTCTGGTAAGTCCTCTATTTCCTGCTCCACACTGGCTAAAATTAAATCACTTTTCTATGATATGCAATTAGTGGATGTCTGGCATGTTCCACACACCCCACAGAAAGGGATTAGAGTTATTTTCCAGTCGCTCACAATTCCTATAGCCATATTGCCTACTTTCCTATCTCTCAATCTTTACTTGACTCCCCTATTTCCACCTCCCTTGGCCACTTCCTATGGTCAGACCACTCCCCCATACATCTCAACATACACAGTCTCCCTATGGCTTCTCGTAGTTCTTCTTGGCATTTAAAAACCAACCTGCTCAAAGATTCCCTGTGTACTTCAGATGCCACGCGTGCCATCCAAAACTTCATTCTTGACCATGCTACTGATACAATGGGTCCCCTCAACCAATGGGAAGCCCTTAAGTGTGTCCTTAGGGGTGTTTTTATCCAACACGGCTCTCATTTCAAGAAAGCCCAAGCATCTGAGACGCGTTGGTTACTCTCGGTTATTGCAACTCTAGAAACCTCCCATAAGCAAACCCTGGAACCCTCGGATTATGTAGATTTATCTAATGCCCATCGTGATCTTCAACTATTAGATTCTCATCCCTCGGGATAAGGCACATAATTACCATTACTCTTTAGCTAATAAATGTGGTCAACATTTGGCGAGGGTGCTCCATCCACATCCACCTCAACACCCTTTCCAATTTATTCACACGTCTGATAACACTAAAATACACCACAACTGGGGAATCCCATCCTCATTCGAACGATACTACTCTCAGCTTTACAATCTACCTTCCTCTTTCTCCGGTGACCTCGCTGACCCCTATCTTACTGATATGTTGACATACATTACCGAGGCGGCGTTACCAGTTATTGATGCACAGGATGCCTCGGACCTTGAGGAACCCTTTTCAGTGCTAAAAGTACTAGCTGCAATAAAAAGCTTAAAACTTGGAAAATGCCTCGGCCCGATGGTTTCTCTCCCAGGTTTTACAAATCTTTTGCCCCCTTATTAGCCCCGCTTCGAGCCAAGGGCTTCAACACCATTGACGACTCCCATCTCCCTTCCAAGGACTCACTATCCTCCAATATCTCTGTTATTTCTAAACTGGGTAAAGACCCCTCCCAATGCAGTAGTTACCATCCGATATCTCTCCTCAATTTAGACATTGTTAGCAAATTGTTAGTAAAGATCATGGCAAGTCGTTTGTCCTCATTCTTGCCCTCTTTAATCCACAAAGACCAGGTGGGCTTTGTCCCTGGCAGGGAAGCCAGGGACAGCATCACCAAAACTATCCATCTCATCTCCTATATTCAACAACACAATTTAAAGGTATACCTTCTCTCATTTGACGCTGGAAAGGCTTTGACCAAGTTGACTGGCGAATTTTTACGCCTTACCTTAGAACAGCTGGGTCTGGGACCTGGTTTTGTCACTAAAATCATGTCCCTCTATTCCCAACCCACAGCCTCTGTGCTGGTAAATGGTAAGTCTTCTTTGCCTTTTCCCATATCGAATGGCACCAGGCAGGGATGTCCCCTCTGCTCTTCGTCTTAATTATGGAACACCTTTCCGACGCTATACGGAACATCGTTGGTATCCAAACCCCTTCCTTTCACCATAAACTTTCCTTATATGTGGATGATCTTTTAGCCTACATCCAACAGCCACATACTGTACCTCACTCCCCTGCCTACTACATGAATTCCACAGGTTTGGAACCTACAGCAACTTTAAATTGAATATAGCGAAAACTGAGGCATTGAATATCACTCTTCCCGCTACCACCATGTCGCATTTGCGTTCCAATTTCTCCTTTCAATGGCAACCTAAGGCCATCTTCTACCTTGGCGTTACTATTCCCTCCAATCTCTCAGATCTTTATATTCTTAAATATGTCCCAGTATTATCCCACATTCGTAAAGACCTAACATCCTGGGGAGATTCCTCCTTACCCTAAAAGTCTATACTCTTCCAAAATTGCTCTACGTTTTCCAGACGATCCCCGTTTCAGTGCCTAGGTGGTCCTGCTCTTTCATTCACTCTCACTCGGGCCTACCTAATCTTCCGGGTGGTCCGGGCGACTGGCTTACTGCTCTACATCTGTCCTCATTTTGTAGACACTTGCACTCTACCTCTCAAGTCCATCTTCCACTCACTGAATATGAGCGGTTGTGCTCCTTTTCTGTGGTACCCAGACATCTACTATCCTCCCTTTACAAAATACTACACTCCTCAATTCATGTTGACTTTTCACCTTACACCAGAGCGTGGTCTGTGGATATAGGTAAAGATTTGTCATATGCCGAGTGGCAGACTGCGTTCTATTTTACACATAAATCTTCCATCTCCTGCTACACACAGGAGAAAAATTTTAAGCTTTCTCACGATTGTACAGGGATCCCTCCTCCTTACATAAAATATTCCCTTCCACATCCAACATTTGTTGTCAGTGTTGTGCTGAGGCGGGTACTCACTTACATATCTGGTGGGGTTGTGATCGAATCCAGCCCTTCTGGATCCCAAAGCAGGCCATACATATACATATACAACAAAATCTGTGGCGAGTTCTTGACCCCTTCTCCAGAAATCGCTTTCCTGTCTATGCTGCCAGGCTCATTAACTGCACAGAGAAAATGTTTATTGCGTTTTTTCTTTCTGCTGCATGACAACTGATACTCCTTTTTTGGAAAACTACCACCACCCCACCCCTGTCTTTGTGGAATTCACGATCAACTATATCATGTGCTTGGAAGAGATGTTAGCGCTTGACAATAATACTTATGAGAAATATAAAATATTATGGTTTATCTGGCTCCATTTTTCCTCCTCAAGGACATGCTACCACCTGAAGTACACAGATGAGGCCTCACCCTCATAGATAGATGGGCTAGCTGTGGAACGCTTCTTGGCACATCTCTCCACCCCTCACTTGGTCTCATCCTGTTTCACTCCCCCGACATCTGGTCTATGTGTCCATGTTTGCACCAACCCCTTATTTCGATCTTTCTCATTTTGATGCTCCCCGTTTCAGCCCTGACTCTTGCCCCACTCCACCCCTTTTTTTTTCTTTTTCTTCTCCTCTTCTCTTCTCTCTCTCTCTTTAGTTTTCATAGACTACCTTTCTTGTTCTTGCCCTTGTTCTCTGGCTCTGTACATTTCCTGCATTTATCATTGTGCCATCTGATGTTCCTAGCCAGTGGATTCTTACAGACGCACCCTGTTGTTTTTGCTCATGGAGCGCTCACATGGACTCTATACATTATATTCTCTATTTTGTGTCTGAGTTGTGTAGACTTTAATTACACATATTGTTTGCTCTCTTTTTAATTGTGTGTACCTTTCTTTTCTTTTATGATGTTTCTACTAAAATAAAAATATATATTTGCCCCAAAAAAAAATATCTGGCTCCCCCCCGGCTAACTAGAGGGGCGCTACACACATATAAACAAAGGCTGCTTTTTTCAGTTAGTGCTCTGTTTGTAAGAGGAAAAAGAGTGTTTCCTATTCTGGTTGGTAGCAACATTGTGTACAGCATACCCAAGCCAGCCACACCAGTCACAGTGTCGCCAGAGCCAGTGCAGTTATCCAGTGTCCTTGATTACTAGCCACACGAGTCACAACGTCACCAGAACAGTTCAGCTACCCACAGTGTCACTGATCACTAGCCAAACCAGTCCTAGTGTCAACAGACCAGTGTAAACCTGCAACAGTTTCCCTGATCAGTGCCAGTATCACCAGACTAATGAAAGCCATAAACAATGTTCATGATCACTGCCAGATCGGTCACAATGTGCTGGACCAGTCCAGCCAGCCACAATGATATTGATCACTGTCACAGCAGTGCTAGCATCAGCAGACCAGTGCAGCTAGCAACAGTATTCCTGATTGATAATCACATCAGTCCCACTGTCTCCAAAGCCAGCATAACCCTGCAACAGTGTCCCTGATCAATTCCACACTAGTGCCAGTGTCACCAGACCAGTGTAAGCCAGAAACAATGTTCATGATCACCACCAAACCAGTGCAGCCAGCCACAGTGACCTTGATCATCACCACAGCAGTGCCAGTGTTGCCAGACCAGTGCAGCCAGCCACAGTGTTCCTGGTTGTTAGCTACACACGTCCTAGGGTCACCAGAACCAGTGCAGCCAGCAACAGTGTTCCTGATCATCACCACACCAGTGCCAGTGTCACCACACCGGAGCAGCCATCAACAGTAACTTGATCGCTAGCCACACCAGTGCCAGTGTCACCAGTGCTAGTGTAAGCCATAAACAGTGTTCTGATCACCAGCATACCAGGTACAGTGTCACTCAAGCCTGTGTAAGCCAGCAACATTGTCCTAATTGCTAGTCACACCAATATCAGTGTCACCAGTGCTTGTGTAAGCCATCAACAGGAGAAACTGGACTGCAAGCTGAGTAGAACCCCGTCATGGCTGACCACAATCAAGACCTCAGAAACACTGCTCTTCCTACAGGACCTTGCCTCAAATGTGGGAACTTTCTCCCTGGGAAGGTGAATTGTGATATGGATGCCTGGTGAGATCAGACTGTACTAGAGAGCACCCCCCACCACTTGTAAGAAAGGAATAGATGGACTCTGTAAGCAGGATTGAAAGAGAGACATCACAGCAACTCATATCCTTGCCTGAGGACTTAACTGAACCAGGTCACATGTTCAGAGACCCAGAAGAGGGCACTCTGGGTCTTGTAAGAGAATAACTTTGCACAAGTTAATCTGTTTTCTGCTGAAAATTGTGCTTTTTCAAGAGTCCCAACTTTGCCAGCTAACTGGTTTTTTTTTTCTTTTTCATCATTCACTGGCCAGTTGGATAAAACGGGGATTGTTATAGCAAGTTAGGACTATCTTTATATACTGTTGCTAGGTAAAAGCAATTCGGTTCTGATAATTACTGACTGTCAGAATACTGCAGGTGTTTAACCATGTCTCTCAGAGTAACGTTTGTGTCTTATTGATTGTATACAGTATGTAAACTTACTAATCTTCTCTTCTTTTAGGCAATGCTTGGCCTAATATATATTTAAATACTTCAAGGTGTGTCAGTAAGTGCTGGGTGAGCCAGGTTTTTCATCTTTAGGTGCACAAAAAAAAAATCACAAAACAGTTCAGTGGCTCCACTGGGGGTAGCACTACATGTATAAAAAAAAGTTTGAAGTCTTTCTTCATTTTCCAAAAATCTGTGGCCAAAAAAAATCAAATCAAACCAAACTGATAAGAGGCATGGAGGAGCTCAGCTATGAGGAGAGATTAGAGGAACTGAATTTATTCTCTCTTGAGAAGAGGAGATTAAGGGGGGATATGATCAAAATGTATAAATACATCAGTGGTTCATATAGTGAACTCGGTGTAGAGTTATTCACCCTGAGGTCATCAAAGAGGACAAGGGGGCACACTTTACGTCTGGAGGAAACAAGATTTAATCTCCAAATACAGAAAGGCTTCTTCAAAGTAAGAGCTGTGAAAATGTGGAATAGACTCCCTTAAGAGCTGGTTCTGGCCAGCTCAGTAGATTGTTTTAAAAAGAAGCCTGGATTATTTGTTAAATGCACATAATATAACTGGATGCTAATATTTATTGGTAAAGTTGATTCAGGAAACATCAGATTGCTTCTTGGGGGATCAGGAACGAATATTTTTCCTCTACTGGAGTAAATTGGATCAAGCTTTATTGGGGTTTTTTGCCTTCTTCTGGATCAACTATGGATATAGCGTATGTGGAGGTTTTCTATTTGTGTATGTGTGTGTTTTTTTCTCTGTTGGTTGAACTGAATGGACTTGTGTCTTTTTTCAACCAGATTAACTATGTAACTATGAAACATCAGGGCTGATGTATTTCAGTTATATATGTAATACATTGTAGACTCTATAACTGTCACACAGTCTAAACAATATACACTTTTTTTTGTACCAAAGATATGTAGCAGAATATGAATACAGTTTGCCCTAATGAAGAAAGATGTTTTATTTGCAGTTTTATAACAGAAGGGAAGCAGTTTTTTTTTAGCAATTTTCCTTTCTATAATAAAAATAAAAAAACAGTGATGATAAAATACCACCAAAAAAAATCTTTGTTTAAAAGAAGATGATATAAAATTAGTCTGGGTGAAGTATTTGCATGACCAAGTAATTGTCAGTCAAAATATGACAGTGCTGAAACTGAAAAATTGCCTTGAAGTGGTAAATAGGAAATGTGAAAGTTTAACCACTTTTGGGCTGTCCGCCCGCAACGTACTGCGGATGGGCAGCAGCTACAGGACCAGCAACATACCCATACGTCGCTGGTCTTTTGCCAACTCAGCAGAATGAGAATCCTGGTAATAGGAACCCGATGATCACGTGAACACTATGCGATCACATGATCACAATGACAACAAAGATTTTATGAAACAAAAAAGCTTTACTTCTGTTCTTGGGGAGCTGTGATTGGTCCACAGCTCTCACATGGCACATGGAGCCAATCACAACCCCCTGTACCATGTGACCAGCTGGAGCCAATCACAGATCACTATTATATTGAACTGTCATGAACATAATACATTCATGACAGTTCAAAGCAAGCTTTGCATTGAGCAGAGCAACAATCTTTATTGCTCCTGCATTGCAAAGTGTAAAAAAAAAAACCCTTATCCCCCCCCCCCCCCGAGTAGTACAATGTTACTATGATAACATTGCTGAACTCTGATAAAAGTATTTATTTTTTTTTAATAGTAAAAAAAAGAAAAATAATGTTTAAAAAAAGATAAAATGTTTAAAAAAAATTATTGAGAGAATTGTTTTTTTTTAACTACTTGCCACCCGCCCATCAACAAGGTGGGGGTGAGCAGAGGCTCTGGGTAAAGCGACATAATCTTCTATTTCCAGGTGTGCATGCACTCCCTGCTGCCCCCTATTCCATCCAGGGAGAGAAGAACAAACACCGCACTGAGTAAAAGCACTGTACGTACATGTTAGATTAGCACATTTAAATCTTTGATCGCCCCTATTAACCCTTTGATCACCCCTCCCCCAGCCAGTGTCATTAGTACAGTGTCAGTATATAGCATTTTTCACTGATCACTTTATTACTGCCACTAGTGACATCAGATAGCGTCAGGATCAGTTAGCGCCCCTACCAGCCAAGGTCAGCTTAGATTATCACACTCACTCTATAGGTCGCTGATCGCCGCCATTACTAGTATAGTGTTTGTACAGATCAATATATTGATCACAGAACAGAACTATACTAGTGCCTCCTTTGTATAGTGTCCCCAAAAATGCAGTGTTAGCAGGGTCAGCCCCGTTCGCTGTCAGCACTAACGTTTAGCCCCTCCGCTGTTTTTCATGGAAGATTTGTATCAATTGATTGTGGGCCAAAGCAATTAATGCACACAACAATACATCGCCACCTACCCAAATTCAGCTCTTGCCAGACAATTCACATGGAAACCTATCACGGTTTTTGAATTAAAAAACTTTTTTGGGCCTAACCCTCAACATGGGCATTACAAAAAAGATTGAATTGCGGTCATATTGGTCCCGATTCATCATATGCCCATGTTCTTTGCTGTTACATATATGCCCAACATGGACCAGCAACATAGTGGTACATTGCTAGATTTTGAGTGGTTATACTAGGATAATGCCTACAGCTACAGGCATCATCTTGGTATTGTTTTTTCAGCTGGTGGTCGGATTTCATATAAAAACAATCCTAGCCACTAATTAGCTGTTGGATTGCATTTACAAGCAGCGGGAAGGAACTCCTCCACTCCTTGCAAGGTTTCTTGGGCTCTCCCATCCCACCGGGAACCCAAAAATACAGCTGGCAGTTCCGCTAGCTAACAATAGAGCTGATTAGAGACTGGAATGCCTCCAATCATCTCTATGTACTAAGAGACTGGAAGCTTGCTGTTTTTTTAAGTAAACAAAAAGTGTCAGAAACGGTGATGTCTGGCATAGGCTTCTAATGTTGGCCCTGAAATACCAGGCCCTGGAATGCAAGGATAGTAGAAGCAGCCCCCCCCCCCCCCCCCCCCAAGTGACCTCTTTTTGGAAAGTAGAAACTCCAAGGTATTTGCTAAGAGGCAAAACCCTGTGACAAAAATTATATCTGCAAAATACTCACCATGCCTATTATGCCTATCATCAAATTCCTTTGGGTGTCTACTTTACAAAAAGGGGTAACTTGGGGGGAGGGTGTTTGTACTATCCTGGCATTTTAGGGCCACCGAAACTGTGATAGGTAGTAAGGAAGTGACATGAGGAACTATGCCCTTTGAAAGCCTGAAGGTAGTCATTGAATTTAAGGGGCATGTATGTGGCTAAACAGCCAAAAAGTCTCTCACATGTGGTATCCCCATACTCAGGAGAATTAGCAGAATATGTGTTGGGGTGTTATTCCAAATATACCCATGGCATAAGTGAGCAATATATAATTCAACTGACAACTTTATGTAAAAAAAAATCATTTGTCATTTTCCAAAAATTTGTGGCAAAAAATCATGTGTTCCATGAACTCAACAAGCCTCACAGCAAATTGCTTGTGGTGTCTACTTTTCAAAAAAGGGTCATTTTGGGTTTTGTTGTCCTGCCCTGGCAGAAACGTGATAGACAGTCAGAAAGTAAAAGCTGCATACATTCCAATATACAGTTAGGTCCATTTGGGCACAGACACAGTTTTAGTTCTTTCAGATATTTACCAAAACATATTCAAGCTCTAGTTATATAATGGATATGGGATGAAAGTGCACACTCTCAGGTTTAATTTGAGGGTATGTACATCCAAATTGGAGGAAGGGTTTAGGAATTACAGCTCTTAAGAGTAGCCATCCCCCCTTTTCAAGGGACCAAAAGTAATTGGACGAATTAATATAATCATAAATAAAATGTTCATTTTTTTACATTTTGTTGAGAATCCTTTACTGGCAATGACTTCCTGAAGTCTGGAACCCATGGACATTACCAAAGACTGGGTTTCCTCCTTTCTGATACTTTACCAGGCTCTAACTACAGCTGTCTTCAGTTGTTCTTTGTTTGTGGGTCTTTCTGCTTTTAGTTTTGCCTTCAGCAAGTGAAATGTATGCTCAAGTGGGTTGAGATCAGGTGATTGACTCGGCCATTGCAGAATATCCCACTTCTTTTCCTTCAAAAGCTCCTGTGTTGCTTTTGCAGTGTGTTTTGGATCATTGTCCATCTGTACTGTGAAGTGCCATCCAATCAACTTTGCTGCATTTGGCTGAATCTGGGCTGACAGTATATCTCTAAACACTGCAGAATTCATCCGGCTGCTTCTGTTTTCTGTCACATCATCAATAAACACCAATGACCCAGTGCCACTGGAAGCCATGCATGCCCATGCCATCACACTGCCTCCACCATGTTTTACAGATGATGTTGTGTACTTTGGATCATGAGCTGTTCCAAGCCTTCTCCACACTTTTTCTTCCCGTCATTCTGGTACAGATTAATCATAGTTTCGTCCATCCAAAGAATGCTTTTCCAGAACTGGTCTGGCTTTTTAGATGTTTTTTGGCAAAGTCTAATTTGGATTTTCTATTCTTCAGGCTTATTAATGGTTTGCACCTTGTGGTGAACCCTCTGTATTTGCTCTCATGAACTCTTCTCTTGATTGTAGACTTTGACAATGATACGCCCACCTCCTGGAGAGTGTCCTTCACTTGTCTGGATATTGTGGATGGGTTTTTCTTTACTATAGAGAGGATCCTGTGATCATTCACTATTGTGGTCTTCCGTGGACGTCCCTGCCTTTTTATGTTGCTGAGCTCACCAGTGCGTTCTTCCTTTTCTCAGAATGTACCAGACTGTTGATTTAGCCACTCCTAATGCTGCTGCTATCTCTCTTGAATGTTAGAGCCCGGTTACAAGTGCAACCTTTGTGACCCTGGTAGTTCTGTCGCTGGTTTCAGTAGTTTTTTTTATTTATTTTTAACCTTTTTATTTATTTATTTCAATTTTTATAGGAGCCCCGTTGGGGGGCTTTGATGAGATATCAGGGGTCTAAGCAGACCCCCTGACATCTCACCTTTGAAACAGAGAAAGGAGATTGAGGACACAACCCTCTCCATCTCTGCAGCCTCAGCAGCACAGAATGAATGACATATTTTCCAGTCCCTTCCTCGCTCTCCATCCCAACTGGGAGGAGGTGGGGGAGAGAGCACACAGGGACTTGGAGAGAGCACAGGAGGGCCAGGAGAGAGGACAGGGGCCTGGGGGCAGCAGAAATAAGATTAATAGGAGGAAGCAGTGGGGTGGCATATAGAGGAAATAATTATTCTAACAACTATGTACAGTCAGGGCCATCTTTAACACGGGACAAACGGGGCAACTACCCTAGGCCCAGTCTTTGTTATGGGGCCCAAAGCAGTTGCCCCGTAAGCCCGTGCTGCCCACAAACTTGGGCTCCGATGATTGCACTGCAGAGCGCACAGGTTACACTGGAGACATCGCTGTATTCCCCAGCCAGAAGGAAGGGGGTGGGGGCGGGGCCAGGGGAGGGAGCTCACCTGGCCCCGCCCCATGCAGCCTGTATGCTGGAGAGGGAGCTGCTGTAGTAGAAGCTATGATGAGTGTGAGCCCCGTCCCCGGACCTCAGAGAGGATGCTGAGCATGGCTGGTAAGGTATGTCCTTCCCCTCATAGACTGCCTGTGGACTGTTATAGAAAAAACTCTAAACTTTTTTTCACAAACTGTATATCTGTGCATTGCTGAAAGGTCTCTGTTCATCTCCTGTAGTATGTCTGCAGTCTCTGGTCATCTCCTGTACTGTGTCTGCAGACTCTGGTCATCTCCTGTACTATGTCCGCAGTCTCTGGTCATCTCCTGTACTGTGTCCGCAGTCTCTGGTCATCTCATGTACTGTGTCCGCAGTCTCTGGTCATCTCCTGTACTGTGTCCGCAGTCTCTGGTCATCCCCTGTACTGTGTCCGCAGTCTCTGGTCATCTCCTGTACTGTGTCCGCAGTCTCTGGTCATCCCCTGTACTGTGTCCGCAGTCTCTGTCATCTCCTGTACTGTGTCCACAGTCTCTGGTCATCTCCTGTACTGTGTCCGCAGTCTCTGGTCATCTCCTGTACTGTGTCTGCAGTCTCTGGTCATCTCCTGTACTGTGTCCGCAGTCTCTGGTCATCTCCTGTACTATGTCCACAGTCTCTGGTCATCTCCTGTTATGTGTCCGCAGTCTCTGGTCATCTCCTTTACTGTGTCCGCAGTCTCTGGTCATCTCCTGTACTATGTCCGCAGTCTCTGGTCATCTCCTGTACTGTGTCTGCAGTCTCTGGTCATCTCCTGTACTGTGTCCGAAGTCTCTGGTCATCTCCTGTACTATGTCCGAAGTCTCTGGCCATCTCCTATAGTATATCTGCAGTCTCTGGCAATCTCCTATAGTATATCTGCAGTCTCTGGTCATCCCCTATAGTCTATCTGCAGTCTCTGGTCATCTCCTATAGTATATCTGCAGTCTCTGGTCATCTCCTTTAGTATATCCGCAGTCTCTGGTCATATCTTATAGAATATCTGCAGTCTCTGGTCATCTACCGTAGTACATCCGCAGTCTCTGGTCATCTCCTGTAGTACATCTGCAGTCTCTGGTCATCTGCTGTAGTAAATCCGCAGTCTCTGGTCATCTCCCATAGTATATCCGCAGTCTCTGGTCATCTCCTATAGTAAATCCACAGTCTCTGGTCATCTACTATAGTAAATCCGCAGTCTCTGGTCATCTCCTATAGTTTATCTGCAGTCTCTGGTCATCTATTGTAGTATACCCACAGTCTCTGGTCTTCTCCCATAGTACATCTGCAGTCTCTGATCATCTCCTGTAGAATATCCGCAGTCTCTGGTCATCTCCTGTAGTATATCTACAGTCTCTGGTCATCTACTGTAGTCCATCCACAGTCTCTTGTCATCTCCTATAGTACATTCTCAGTTTGTGGTCATCCCCATTAGTACGTCTGCAGTCTGTGGTCATCTCCAGTGGTACATCCACAGTTTCTGATTAACTCCTGTAGTACATCTGCAGTTTCTGATTATCTGCTGTAGTACATCCGCAGTCTCTGGTCATCTCCTGTAGTACATCTGCAGTTTCTGATTATCTCCTGTAGTACATCCACAGTCTCTGGTCATCTCCTGTAGTACATTTGCAGTTTCTGATTATCTCCTGTAGTACATCGGCAGTTTCTGATTATCTCCTGTAGTACATCCGTAGTCCCTGGTAATCTCCTGTAGTACATCTGCAGTTTCTGATTATCTCCTGTAGTACATCCACAATCTCTGGTCATCTCCTGTAGTACATCCGCAGTCTCTGGTCATCTCCTGTAGTACATCTGCAGTTTCTGATTATCTCCTTAGTACATACGCAGTCTCTGGTCATCTTCTATAGTATATCTGCAGTGTCTGGTCATCTACCGTAGTATATAGGCAGTCTCTGGTCATCTCCCATGGTACATTCGCAGTCTCTAGTCATCTCCCGTAGTATATCTGCAGTCTCTGGTCATCTCCTGTAGTACATCCGCAGTCTCTGGTCATCTCCTGTAGTACATCCGCAGTCTCTGGTCATCTCCTGTAGCACATCCGCAGTCTCTGGTCATCTGCTATAGTAAATCCACAGTCTCTGGTCATCTCCTATAGTAAATCCGCAGTCTCTGGTCATCTCCTGTAGTACATCCGCAGTCTCTGGTCATCTGCTATAGTAAATCCACAGTCTCTGGTCATCTCCTTTAGTAAATCCGCAGTCTCTGGTCATCTCCTATAGTAAATCCGCAGTCTCTGGTCATCTCCTATAGTAAATCTGCAGTCTCTGGTCATCTCCCATAGTATATCCGCAGTCTCTGGTAATCTCCTATAGTAAATCCACAGTCTCTGGTCATCTCCTATAGTAAATCTGCAGTCTCTGGTCATCTCCTATAGTTTATCTGCAGTCTCTGGTCATCTCCTCTAGTACATCTGCAGTCTCTGGTCATCTCCTGTAGTTTATCTGCAGTCTCTGGTCATCTCCTGTAGTACATCCGCAATCTCTGGTCATCTCCTGTAGTACATCCGCAGTCTCTGGTCATCTCCTGTAGTTTATCTGCAGTCTCTGGTCATCTACTGTAGTATATCCACAGTCTCTGGTTGCCTCCCATAGTACATCTGCAGTCTCTGATCATCTCCTGTAGAATATCCGCAGTCTCTGGTCATCTTCTGTAGTGTATCTACAGTCTCTGGTCATCTACTGTAGTACATCCACAGTCTCTTGTCATCTCCTATAGTACATTCTCAGTTTGTGGTCATCCCCCTTAGTACGTCTGCAGTCTGTGGTCTTTTCCAGTGGTACATCCACAGTTTATGATTATCTCCTGTAGTACATCTGCAGTTTCTGATTATCTGCTGTAGAACATCCGCAGTCTCTGGTCATCTCCTGTAGCACATCCGCAATTTCTGATTATCTCCTGTAGTACATCCACAGTCTCTGGTCATCTCCTGTAGTACATTTGCAGTTTCTGATTATCTCCTGTAGTACATCCGCAGTTTCTGATTATCTCCTGTAGTACATCTGTAGTCCCTGGTAATCTCCTGTAGTACATCTGCAGTTTCTGATTATCTCCTTAGTACATCTGCAGTCTCTGGTCATCTTCTATAGTATATCTGCAGTGTCTGGTCATCTACCGTAGTATATCGGCAGTCTCTGGTCGTCTTTCATGGTACATCCGCAGTCTCTCGTCATTTCCCGTAGTACATCTGCAGTCTCTGGTCATCTCCTGTAGTACATCCGCAGTCTCTGGTCATCTCCTGTAGTACATTCGCAGTTTATGATCATCTCCTGTAGTACATCCGCACTTTCTGATTATCTCCTGTAGTACATCCGCAGTTTATGATTATCTCCTGCAGTACATCCATAGTCTCTGGTCATCTCCTGTAGTACATCCGCAGTTTCTGATTATCTCTTGTAGTACATTCACAGTTTCTGATTATCTCCTGTAGTACATCCGCAGTTTCTGATTATCTCTTGTAGTACATCCGCAGTTTCTGATTATCTCTTGTAGTACATCCACAGTTTCTGATTATCTCCTGTAGTACATCCATAGTCTCTGGTCATCTCCTGTAGTACATCCGCAGTTTCTGATTATCTACTGTAGTACATCCGCAGTCTCTGGTCATCTCCTGTAGTACATCCGCAGTTTCTGATTATCTCCTGTTGTACATCTGCAGTTTCTGATTATCTCCTGTAGTACATCCGCAGTCTCTGGTCATCTCCTCTAGTACATCTGCAGTCTCTGGTCATCTCCTGTAGTACATTTGCAGTCTCTGGTCATCTCCTGTAGTATATCCACAGTCTCTACTCATCTCCTGTAGTACATCTACAGTCTCTGGTCATCTCCTCTAGTACATTTGCAGTCTCTGGTCATCTTCTATAGTACATCCGCAGTCTCTGGCCATCTCCTGTAGTACGTCTGCAGCCTCTGGTCATCTCCTGCAGTAAATCCGCAGTCTCTGGTCATCTCCTGTAGTACATCGCAGTCTCTGGCCATATTCCACCTCTCTTCCAGAAAGCTCTCAGGTTTCTGGAGAGCTGGGAGGGCTCCAGAAACCCTGACCTGTTAGAGTCTCCCAGCCTGTCCTGAAGTGAATGCTCCACCTCATTCCCAGGCTGACTCATCCCAGGTTGGTACTTAGTCTCTGCCTAAAAAATAAAACAACAAATATTTGCCTTTTCTTTCTGTGCCTGCGTGGGTACTTCGGTTTCCTCCAACACTCCAAAGACATGCTGGTAGGTGAATTGGATCATGTCTAAATTGGCCCTAATATGTGTATGTATGAATGTGAGTTAGGGACCTTAGATTGTACACCCCTTGAGGGTTAGGGACTGATGTGAATGTACAATATATATGTAAAGCGCTGCATAATATGACGGCGCTATATAAATACCTGTAATAAATAAATAAATAAATTTTAATAACTTAGAGGATATTACAGAAGCATACAATGGAGGAATACAATGGAGGACCTTTGTATAATAGTAGGCATCTTGTTGCATCTGCTCTTACATGGGACTTTTACTATTAAGGCCACATTCACAAGAGCCCAAGCAAAGGCTGTTTGCCTGCACAGGATGTACAGGTGTTCCATGCATCCACATGTGGCAGTCCCATTCATGTCTATTGAGAGCAACAGCTGCATGGAAATAGCTGCTGCTTCCAGTTTGACATCTGCACTCGCACAGATGTCAGATTGGGAGCGGCGTCTGTGTCCATGCAGTCGCTGCTCCCAACAGACATGAATGGGACTGCCCCCACAAGGATGCGTGGAACACATGTATAGTATATCCTGTGCAGACAAACATAGCCGTCTCACAGGTGTATGCATCAGTATGCCCGTGTGAACAAGGAGCAAGAGTTTGAAGTTGCTGACAATTTCACCTTAATGATTTTTCTTCAAATTATACTGATGTGATGCCAAAAACTATTTACAGGTTCCACTTGCCCTCCAGAAGATTTACCCCCTTTCCTGACCAGGCCATTGTTTGCGATACGGCGCTGCGTTACTTTAACTGACAATTGTGCGGACATGCAATGCTGTACATAAATGAAATTTATGTCATTTTTCCCCACAAATAGAGTTTTCTTTAAGTGGTATTTGATCACCTCTACATTTTTTATTTTTGTATCTATAAATGAAAAAACACTGGCATTTAAAAAAAACAATATTTTTACTTTCTGCTATAAAAAAAATCCAAAAAAAAAATAAAAATAAAATTTCTTCATAAATTTAAGCCAAAATGTATTCTGCTACATATTTTTGTGCAAAAAAATCCCAATAAGCGTATATTGACTGTTTGCGCAAAAGTTATAGCATCTACAAATGGCGGTATATATACTTTTTTTTTCAGCGACTTATAGCAGGACTGCGATACACTAACTGACACTTTGTGGGAACCAATGACACTAATACAGTGATCAGTGCTAAAAATATACACTGTCATTGTATTAATGACACTGGCTGGGAAGGGGTTAAACATCTAGGGCAATCAAATGGTTAATTGTGTGCCTAGACAGTGTTTTTGTGTGCACTTTGTACTATTTGTACTAAGTATTTATACTAGGCAAACTTAAGCAGGCCATACAAGGGTAGAATTCCGAACAAATTTTCTTTAGAAAATCAGAAATTTTGTGCGTTTTGTAATCCAATGGTGCCACGATTGATTTCGAAATTCAACCAACCAAGCCTTCAATTTCACCCCATGTTGCTACAGAAAAGAATTTTCGTGGACAACAATTTTCTTTTCTTTCCAGGTCACAGCTTTATAGTTCTTGCACGATTCTCCCATCATTGATTCAAAATTCATGAATTTTTCAAAAAATTTCCAACATGCCCGATCACTCAGATTCAATGGTCACATGAAAATAGGTCGTTTCTGTGACCCACTAATGGTGCGAAATTCGAACGAAAATTCTTAGAAAAGATTTTTGAAAGAAAATTCTTTCGGAATGCGACCCAAGTATGGCCAGCTTTAGATTTTATTTTCTAATTAAAACCTAACAGTTTGCTGTTGACATAACACAGCCCTGCTTTGTTTACACAATCAGAGCTGTGTTATGTCAGCCTCCTTGGAGATCAAAGGGTGCCTGCACTCAGTGGTGTATTTAGGTTTTGAGCTGTACAACACAAAAATCGAATGCCCCCCTCCCACCCAGCGGATAGAGCCTGACACCGACCTACACCAGCCCCCCACCCGAGAGAGCCTTCCACTAACATACACACATTCACCCCCGATGAAAGAGAGAAAGACACTCACCTTCACAGCTCTGGCCATCCATAGGAGCTCTGCATACACCATCAAGCAGCTCGCAGCCTCTTTCAGATCCCACCTGGCCCCCATGCCGCATATGTCCCTTCTTCTAGGGGCAGTGCTGCCCCCCTAAAAAAATGCTGCCCTAGGCAAATACCTTGCTTGCCTTGTGGTGAATACACCCCTGCCTGCACTCATATATTGGTTGATTGACTTCTGCTGTGTCCAATCAGAGCAAAAACAGAGCTTTGGCGGCAGGCAGGCGCCCTCCTGTGGCGGAAATGCAAAATAATGTTTATATACGTGATTTTGAACAGAATGTCCGCCCTGTAGCAGTAAATCTGCTATAGGGTGGAAGTCAAGTGGTTACTCATAATAATATACTCTTCACTGTAATATTAAAAGGTGTCAGTGTTAAAGACTTGAACATCCCCACATTAGGCTGTGTGCAGAAACATCAACACTTGGCACAGAAGACATAGAAGTGTAGTCCAGAGATTAGTACTGTTGGGCTTAAGGAGTTGAGAAACCTCACACAATAAGGCTACTTTCCCATGGAGCGTCTAGCCTCTGGATATCCAATCACTGTGTTTTTGCGCACATGGGAAGCACAGGTACAGCACTCAGCCTCACTGCCTTGGGCTCTTCAGGCTGGATTATGTTGCAACTACACATGGCTGAACGCTGTCCCAGTGGTAATTATGGTAAGAGCCCTATATGTTTAGGGACATAATCCTGCAGTGAGAGAATACCTGTAAATATTTACAATTTTATTTATTGTGCAAAGTTTCTAATTTCTTTTAGCAAATTAGCCTGTTTGTGTCATATCAAATACTGAAAGCTTTAAATGCATGCATATGCATGTACACTTGTAGAACCAGTTTTTTGCTAATCATTTTTGGGTGGTATGCATACTTACATATACATAATTCCTATTTATTAGTTTGCTACAAAATGTGATTCTTGGACCTCCCCTGTTCATTTCAGAATTTATGTATTTGTCCTTTTTTTTACGTTTTCCTTCATAGACTCCGTAAGCTTGATTTTTATTTTGTAGCTGGGACCAGCAGTAAGCATTGTAGTTAACATTGACATATAGATGCCTTCATTCACTGCCTTGGTCTGTGTTATTGTTTTAGGACATGTTTGCTACTAAAATATGAACATTAAAAGTGTCCTGCATACAACTTTGACAATAGGGATAGAGGAGATTATGTGGTCTAGACAGTGAGTGCAGCCAGTGGCCTTTGGGTATTAGTGATTAATCTGTAAATGTATTGCTTCCTGGAGATCACGGTCAGCCAGTCAAAAAGCCTGAAGACACATGAAGGGACCTGGGGCTCACGTCTAAAAACTAGAGGAAAGAAAAACGAAAAAAGATTAGTCCTAACACACAGTCATACTCTGTGTGGTATCTTTCAGTGCGATTAAAAGCAAACATTGGAATTGACTGGGACATTGGACATTGATTGTAGACTCCTTTTTGCAAGCCTTTTTACAAGCCTGAAGTCATGCTTTGGTGAAGAGAGTTTTTTCTTTTTGGAAGGCTTTATTTACATGCCATTTCTACTTTGACGCTCTTGTTTTAATTCCTCTAGTACACGCCTTCCATGCAAGCTGCAGAAATACGTTGCTGCCCATGATGATGTCTTGTATTGGGTAGAAGAAAATCAATTGTATGCAACTTTTTTAGCTTGAGATTACGGTATATTTTAATTATATCAGTTGCTTTGTCCTTTGTACCAAAATAATTTTTACTGAGCAGCTGAAGTCTTTACTGCTTCACCTACTGGAGTCCATTAACTTAAATTGTTACTAAACCGAGGACCATGCATTCACTATATCATGTAACTTAAATAAGTGTTCAGCAGAGCACTGATTACAGCTTGTAGGAGGAGTTTTCATTTTCCCCTGATTGTCCTATGAGCTGCAGGACCCCTGACCCTCTGGACAGTGTTGATTGGCCCTGTGCTGATCACATGCACATGCACAAGGAAAAAAAAACCTCTCAAACAATACACACCAAATTGAGCATATGCAGCTTGCCGCCAAGGCTCTGTTCTATCAGCAGATGGATTGGGGACAGTAGAAGAACGGGAGGATCAGAGAAGACAGGATCAAACATTCTTTTTACACAATATGGAGGATTAACCCCTTAGATTCCATGGTGAGCATAACAAGCATGCTTTACTGCATATACAGACTTATTTTACTGTTGTGGGTTTAGTTACACTTTAAATGGAAGTGCACACACTGTACCCAGCACAGTTACCACACAGCAGTAAACAGTATACCTAATACAATAACCCAACATACAGCAGCACACATCATACCTAGAGCTGTAATACTGTTACCCTATATTACCCTTTTTAATAACTACCTGCCACCATTGTATTCTAACCTGTTACTGTGAACTTTGTTTCACTGTACATTAATCTTTTCTGGTACAATAGTTTTTATTGTTGCAGCAGAAAATATACAACAGATCACCTATGCAGGGGTAGCATAGTGAAAATGCAGTCAAACAAGTATGGGTGGAATACTGCGCAACAAATATGCTATGGACGACCAGGCCTTGTTCCATTCTTCAGGGTCAATCAGGCCCACCTTGGCCATAGGACACACTGGGCATTTGCTGGTGGGCCGAGGCGGCCTGGACAGGAGAGGCGGCCGGGCAGCACATAGAGGACCATGCATTTCTCTATCCATCTCCTGCAAGTTGCATTCCCTCCTTCAATACATCTCTTTATTTCTCTCTCTCTCTCTGTCTCCTGTTTCCCTCCTTCTTTCTTTCCCTCTTTCCTTCTTTCTCTCCTTCCTTCTTTCCCTTCTTCCTTCTTTTCCCCCTTCTTTCTTTCCCTCCTTCTTTCCCTTCTTCCTTCTTTCTTTCTATACGTCTCTCTTTCTTTCTCTCTCTGTGTCTCCTGTTTCTCTCCTTTCTTTTTTTCCCTCCTCCTTTCCTTTCTTCTTTCTTTCTTTCCCTCCTTCTATACGTCTCTCTTTCTTTCTCTCTGTCTCCTGTTTCTCTCCTTTCTTCTTTCTTTCCCTCCTTCTTTCTTTCCCTCTTTTCTTTCCCTCCATCTTTTTTTCCTTCTTTCCCTCTTTCCTTCTTTCCCTCCTTCCTTTCTTCCCTCCTTCCTTTCTTTCTTTCCTTCCTTCTATACGTCTTTCTTTCTCTCTCTCTCTCTCTCTCCTGTTTCCCTCCTTCCTTCTTTCTTTCCCTCCTTCTTTCTTTCCCTCTTTCCTTCTTTCTCTCCTTCCTGCTTTCCTTCCTTCTTTCCCTCCTTCCTTCTTTCACTCCTTCCTTCTTTCCCTCTTTCCTTCTTTCCATTCTTCCTTCTTTCCCTCTTTCCTTCTGTCCCTCCTTCCTGCTTTCCTTCCTTCTTTCCCTCCTTCATTCTTTCACTCCTCCCTTCTTTCCCTCTTTCCTTTTTTCCATTCTTCCTTCTTTCTCTCCTTCCTTCCTTTCTTTCTTTTTTTCTTCAAAAACAATGTAAAAAAATGATAAAATATAAAATTGTAAAAATTAAATAAAAATAAAAACCCACTGACACTAGTGATAGAACTACCAGGGTCGCAAAGGTCACTCTTCCGCCACTGGGATCCGAGGAAAGGGTCGCTTGGCTTTGGGCTGCTCAGCCCAAAATGCCTGGGCCTATTTTTTGTCCCAGTCCAGGCCTGGGGTCAATACACCGTGTTCCAAATTATTCTGTAAATTGTATTTTTCTAATGTACCTAAATAATTGATGTAAATAACAGTCAGCATAATTCTCATGTTATCAACTATTAAGAGTGCAATTCAGATTTTATTGAACAAACCTCCTAATGATAACAGTATTTTTGTTAAACATAAAAAACTTCCAATGCACTGTTCCAAATTATTACGCACAGTAAGTTTCAAAACACTTTATAGGTTGTAAAGAACTGAAAATTGTCATTTGTTGTGTTTTTAGCATATTTACTGAAATCAAAAGCTATTTCAATCAAACATTTAACAACATTTTAACTTTTTAAACATTTTAACAGGTCACGTTACATTGTAACATAGGACCCCTTATTTGATAGCAGCTTCACAAGTCTTGCATCCATTGAACTTGTGAGTTTTTGGACAGTTTCTGCTTGAATTTGTTTGCAAGATGTCAGAATAGCCTCCCAGAGCTGCTGTTTGGATGTAAACTGCCTCCCACCCTCATAGATCTTTTGCTTGAGGATGCTCCAAAGGTTCTCAATAGGATTGAGGTCAGGGGAGGATGGAGGCCACATCATGACTTTCTCTCCTTTTATCCCCATAGCAGCCATTGATGCAGAGGTATTATTTGCAGCATGAGATGGTGCATTGTCATGCATGAAGATGATTTTATTACGGAAAGCATAGTTCTTCCTTCTGTACCAGGGAAGAAAGTGGTCAGTCATAAATTCCACATACTTTGCAGAGGTCATCTTTACACCTTCGGGGACCCTAAAGGTTCCGACCAGCTCTGTTCCCATGAATCCGGCCCAAAACATGACTCCACCTCTGCCTTGCCGACGTCGCAGCCTTGTTGGAACAGGGTGGCCGTCCACCAACCATCCACTACTCCATCCATCTGGACCATCCAGGGTTGCACGGCATGCATAAGTGAACAAGACTGTTTGAAAATGAGTCTTCATGTATTTTTCTGCCCAATGCAGCCGTTTCTGCTTGTGAGCATTGGTTATTGGTGGCCGAATAGAAGGTTTATGCACAGTTGCAAGACTCTGGAGGACTCTACACCTTGATGTCCGTGGGACTCCAGAAGCACCAGCAGCTTCAAATATCTGTTTGCTGCTATGTAATGGTATTTTAGCAGCTGCTCTCTTGATCCGATGCATGGATCTGGCAGAAATCTTCCTCAATGTGCCTTTATCTGCACGAACCCGTCTGTGCTCTGAATCAGCCACAAATCTCTTAATAGTGTGATGATCACTCTTACGTTTTCGTGAAATATCTAATGTTTTCATACCTCGTCCAAGGCATTGAACTATTTCACTCTTTTCGGGAGCAGAGAGATCCTTTTTCTTCCCCATATTGCTTGAAAATGGTGCTCTGCTTAATAATGTGGAACACCCTCCTTTAGTAGTTTTTCCTTAAATTGGGCTCACCTGCCAATCTAATTATCACAGGTGTCCGAGATTGTTTTCAGTGATCAAAAGAGCCCTGAGACACAATGCCATCCATGAGTTAAACTGAAAAACAAAATATTTAATCTTTGTGACACTTAAATAGGATTTGCATAAGAATTTGGAACAGGGTGTAAAGATCCCTAAGTCTCACTCTCAGCTGTGCTTATAGGAAATGGAAGAAGGGGGTCAATAGCATTCAAGGAAGAGTAAATCAAGGAGATGGTGTCCAAAGCCCCGGGGGAGTGTCGACAGACATGTTCAAAGAGTGTAGTTTGATATGAGAAGGTAGAATTACGTCTCAAGGAGGTCACCCAGTGACAAAGCTGCTATTACAGCAAAGGGTGAGGCGTCATAGGTCTCCTGAATGGTACATTAATCTTTTTACTAAACATCGACTATATAATGTTCTTTACTAAGCAACCTGTATTCCATTTAAATTAACTCCTCCTAACTATGCATCCTCCAGTTACTAGACATTTAATGCTTATGGTAGACTTTCTAATCAGTGTATATTACTGTGTCCTGGATGCTTCCCATTAAATTTGTATGAAAGAATTTAATGTGCAACCTCCATTCAGTGTATTCTAATCCTTTTACTCTACCTCTCCTGTATATTAACCCTTTATGTTGTTTTTGTGTATTGTACATTACCTCTTTCATAACCACTTCATATTCACTCTGGGAAATTCAACATGGTTCTAACGCCTCTTTCCTGGTGGTAGTTCCCTAAAGAACCAGGGCTTTTTTCCTTAGAAAATAGGTGTAGGAACTCAACCATGAACCCCCAAACCCCCCTCCCACCCCCACACACACCCTCCAAACTGCATCAAATACCAGGAGTGATAACATTTCACTAATGGTGGGAGGGTCTTAAAGGGGCATTAACTACCAGGAGCGCATTACATACCGAGTGCAGAGTTCAGGGGGTTACACACAGAGTGCAGAGTACGTGCAGAGTTCTGGGGTGAGCTACATACATAGTGCAGAGTTCAGGGGTATGCTACATGCAGAATTCTGGGGTGCGCTACTTACATAGTGCAGAGTTTAGGAGTGTGATACATACAGAGTGCAGAGTTCAGCCTTCTTCCACAGCTTCTTACCTCTGCATCCCCCATGCACATCTCACTCTCTATCTCTATGGCAGTAACAAATTCTTAGTGAAATACTGCCAGTTGTCCATTTTGCAAACTGGCATACAGAGGTTTGCCTGTACACAGGGCAGATAGTACCCTGTGCTGGGAAGTTGTCATGTCTGTGACAGCTTCCCACACAGAGCTGTATCCCTGGCCCCTAGAAGTTGAGATACAAGTTTCTCTTCAGGTCTGCTTCATTTTTGAGTGACAGTGCACAGCAGTGGGTGGACTGAACACACCACCCTTTATGAATCCCTCCCCCAACTACATCATTAGCCTTAAACATTTGCAGGGGAATTCATAAAGGGTGCCATAGACACACTTTAGAACTCTGTGGGAGTGTGGCACCTAAAATTTCAGTGCCACACTGGGCACTCCTTCTTCAGTGCACTCAGTCACACCCTACCTCCTCTCCGACCACTGCATCTGTCACATTACCAGGCATTTGGCCGAAGAGGGGTGGGCAGATCCTGATGGAGTTCCTCATAAAGTTTGCTCCACTTTTGTTTGACAGTGCATAGGAGTGTGCCAATGTAAATGTTAAAAAAATTTGAAGAATATATTTTTAAAAATATATGTTTTGAAAAATATTTTTCATATATTTTGTAATATATAAAAAACACATTTCAACATACAGGATATATATATATATATATATATTTTTTTTTTTTTTAAATATATTGAATACGGACAAAATTGTAGTATTTCAAATATATGTCAATATATTTGGGAAGAATATTTTTAAATTATATTTAAAATATATTTTTCTTCCATGTGGGCTTGATGGGTACTCTATAAACTTTGCCATTTGTAAAAGAGTACCTACTTTAATAAACTTGAGGAGAACTGGGATACTCTATAGACTGTGTTATCGTATTCTCCCGCCATTAATATGCAGTGCACCTTAGATAATAGTTACTCTATGCCATATTTCTATATACATTCTTGGTCTGAAAGGAGCACACTCGTGCTAAACTGCTGATTCCTGACTCTTTCACTGGAAGCAAGTCACCTGATATTGGGCTGCTTATACCATCAGGAACTTTCCTGTGCACAGAAAAGGCAAACATAGACTAATATAAGATCAGGCCTTTTTCTGACACTTTTTGTTGTGTATGTATTGTGTTATGTAAAAATCAGTATTTTTTGCTGGAAAATTACTTATAACCCCCAAACATGATATATTTTATTAAAGTAGAGGCCCTAGAGAACAAAATAGTGGGTGATGCAATTTTTTATGTCACATGGTATTTCGACAGCATTTTTTCAAATGCATTTTTTTGGGGAAAAAAATACACTTTAATGAATTTAACCCCTTGGCGCTGGCGTCTCCCGGCCCATTAAGGGATTCAGAAGCCAAGAGGTGAGGCGTCACGGCAGTCACATGATCGGGAAAAGTCCCAATCGAAAGAGGAGATTGGGACCTTTCCGTGAGTACCAGCAGGGCGCGCGCTCTCAGCACATATGTTTTTCTTAATTGAACGCAAACGTGTGGCACATTTGCGTGCGGCCTGCGCCAATAGGTTCAATGCACAAAATCACAATATGATACCCAATTGTTTGGTAAAATATAAAAACTGATGTTACACCGAGTAAATAGATGGCCTACATCTCATGCTTTAAAATTGCACACACCCGTGGAATGGTGACAAACTACATAAATAATATTATCCATAGGCGATGATTTAAAAGCCTTTAGAGGTTAGCACATTAGAATTACAGAGGAGGTCTGGTGCTACAATTATTGCTATTGATCTGATTTTGAAAGTGATACCTCACATGTGGGGGCAATTGCTGTTTACATACCAAAGCGTGTGTTCGCTTTTGTGTGCAAGCACGGGGGGAATGGGGGCACTTTAAATTATTTTTACACTGTACTTTTATTTTTTTCACCACTTTTATTGTAATCATAAGACAAGTAAACTTCCCTTGTATTAGCAAAAGGCAGTGACAGGTCCTCTTTACTGAGACATCTGGGGTCTATTAGACCCCAGATGTCTCCTCTGCCCTTAAAACCTTTGGATCATATCAAGATTGGTATGATCCAGTAGTGTAAAATGTTTTGATATGGAAAAAATATTGTTGTATAATGTGAAATAATATATGTTAATTAAAACTAATAAAAGATATAATAATAATAAATAAAAAAAAGATTGGTATGATCCGGGGCTTTTTTACAAACTGCTAATGGTTTGGTTACAACCGCAAAAACCATGGTGACACTGTACTACTTGTGGGGATTGATGAAGATTTTTTTTTTTTTTACACATTGCTTTTACACCGAAAAAGGCTGTAAAAGCAATCATTTCTCCTTCTCTCTGGCTGCATTCTTGCAGCCATTGAGAAATACTGTGTGAGCTGTGATTGGTCACAGCTTGTCACATGGTACAAGGCTGTTGTGAATAGGCTTTGTACCATGTGATCTCTGTGATCATTCACAGATTTCACACATTGTAAGCAATGATGTCAGAAGTGACATCTTGCTTACTACTATTCATGTAATTACTGATTGGCCAATCAGTGACCACATGATTGGGACCTCACACAGAGGTCCCATACAGCGATTGGTGTTCTGCTGTGTCTGGAGGACACAGCAGGCACCAGATCGTTGTTCCACACGCTCCCAGGGAGTGCGCACAGTCCAAAATGGCGGGCGCTGTTTCTGAACAGCAACCTGCTCCTGCACTGCTCCCATCCGGCCATTTATATACATTTTTTTTAATTTAAATGTTTATTAAATTTTCAGATAAACAAGTTATACAAACATACTCATTAAAACCCTAGCTTATTATCAAAACATTTATCATTTCATCCCTTTCCCACCCCCGTCCCCCCCAGGCCGTTTATATATATGAGCCAGATGGGAGGTGGTTAAGCGATTGAAATACAGTAGTTTAGGCAATCTTTCTTTGTTTTAAAACAGTGTAGAAAAAGCCTTTTAATTACTGTAGAACTTCAGGGGAGCTAGGCGAAGTATACCAAATTTATAAAACAAATTCAAGGGAAGCTTTGAAACTAAGGTCAGGATCTTTATTTATTGGGTTTAGCTAAAATGCAAAACCATTATTTTCAAATTTTGTGACAACACACTTGTCATAACCTGCAAGATAGCTGTTCTTGACGATCACAAAAGCAGGTCTTTTCCAGATACAAATATTCATGAATATGTGTCCTTTTTAACACACTATATTTGAATTAGCATGTCTTTTTAAAAACAGGAAGGATTATTACATCACTGCTCAGCAACTTGCATTGAAGTTCAGTAAGAAGCATCATGTGGGAAGTTGGTACATCCTCCTGGTATCAATGCAGTTTTCTTCTCTTCCTGTTTCCATAGCAACCAAATAGCAGGTCTCTTTGTGACTACTAGAAAGCACTGTTCAGTAGCATGTCTGTAGTTAAATATGATGAAGATTTAACAGTCTCCACAGCACGGCTATTCATTTAATGATCTGGCATTCGTCGCTTTCTATGAAAAGTAATTGATTATGAGGGGAAATTACTTTGTGCAACTGACATCAGTCTTAGCCAGCAAAACACCAATAAAAAAAAATGGAAAATACCTCTAAGAAAAGTTTGAAGCAACCAGTACAGGAGCATTCAATGAACGCTATAGTAGAGATGCTATTATCTAAAAATAAAAAGAGTGTAATATGTAATAAATATATAGGACAAATATTTATTTAAAAAATAAATAAATATACAGATTTACTTTATAACTCTAACTTTAACAAAAAAATTCCCTCAACGGGCCATTTGAGCATTGGAGATGCTATAAAATTGCTCTTCACTTAACTAAGAATCACCTTTAATGCAATGAGCACAATTCATTCATTCAGCTCCAAACTAGGGGGGACTGACAACTCATGGGGCCCCCGGGCAACAGGGGATCATGGGGCCCCGGTGTCCTTGCCCAAACTCAAAAAAGCCTGTGCCCGAGTTTCCAAATGGTCAGTCCACCCCTGCTCCAAACATTAGCAAATTTCAATAAGGTCTGCACCTATTGCCAAATCCTTACCTCCTAGGACCAGTCGAAAGTAGATATTTTTTCTTAATTCTCATAAATACAATATTGTGTTTTTTCTTTTCTTTTCAGCAACGCTTAGGACTTATGAATAGGGTTAATGAAAGGGGGCTGGGGTGCCCTCAGGTGATGGGTCACTCCCAATATGTACACTAGTGCCACATCCTAATTTATGCTAGTCATGCTTGTGTTTATCTAAGTCTATGTATCTCTTTTAGATATACAATTAGTCCCTGAGGAAGCGACTGCTGTTGGGCAGACTCTCCACTGCTAGAATGTCCCTCACTCCCCTATAGGATCATCCTGGTGGCTACTTCCATGCTTCATCACTGGTTGTGTTCCTTCTATTACATGGTGGGCTTTGGGACATTCATTGCAGGGATATCACTTAATAAGTCTTTTAACATTATGGTTTATATGTGACGTAATGTCAAATAAAGAAATATTGATTTTATTAACACGTGTATGTAGTCTTTGTACCTATAAAGTCCATCTGTATTATCCCTGTTTGTGTTTTATTATTATGAATAGGGATGATGTTCACATTCCAGGCCTCACATGATTTGCGTGAACTTTCAGTCTTCACAGTTCAGAGAAGGGTGAATTGAGTAGGGTGTTCACCTGGAGAGGCAAGGAGAGAAAGTAACTCTATTACTACCACAACCAAATGACAACTTCCCACTTTGCAGGCCACAAGTGTGTTCCTAGGATGCAAATAACCATCTGTTTCCTAGTATGCCATGCACCCTGTCCACCCATGTCCTAGCACCCAATGACATAATTGTTGGCTAAGATGCCACCGGCCACATGGCCGTTGGTTGTTGTGGTGTACCATGACAACCAATGAGGGTTTAAAAAAATGATGTGGGATTTATCTAAAATTTCATATCACACCTTTATCCTAGAACCACAAAAAAAGGGAGAGGCAGAGAGTGTGTACCCTCCATCCTGTACCATACCAAGCCGCATGCCCTCAACCCCGCAACCTTTGCCTTGTGGTTGTGGGGGTCTTGGGCGAGGGAAGGGAAACTTAGCAGACTCTAAAAGCCCCGTACACTGTTACTCCCTATATGAATGGGTACTCCTGGTCACTCATACACAAAAAAGTGACAAATGTACAGTACATAGACACACCAGACTTTTTGAAAAAGTCCTTTTTAAAATAATTTAGAAATATTCATCATCAGTCATGTCATCCAGCAATGTAGATCCATATCAATCATAATTAATGACATCCTCTCCACTGTTGGCAACAAATGACAACTTCTGGCCCCAAAGCCAGCACTGTAGTGACATCTCAGGTGATGTCGAGTGATGTAATTGACCAAAAATGGTCATGTCCACACTTGGTCAATTGCATCATCGAGGATACCCTGGACGTTTGTTTACATTTATCTGTGGGATGGGGAGCTGTAATTGGAGAGAGCAGTCCATCGGGAGTGGACATGTTGGTAGGTTGAACCAACAGACTGTATTGTGCTGCCATACCATAAATCACATATATCAAAAATAATTCATAATGGTGCATAACATGACAAAAATTCATAAAAGTGCAAAATCATGAAGTTCATAGAAGTGCAAAGTATATAAATTAATTTAATAAATAAAAAGTTCAGATTTCACAAAATCCAACCAAAAAAGTCCAAATAAATAAAGTGCTATATCCGAAGTTCAAGTAAAGTGCAAGTAAAGTCCAAGGAGATGACTCAAGTGATCTTGTAAGCTTTTCACCACAGTGGATGCCACCTTATAACTAAAAGCAGCTTATTAGACCATCAGACCTCAAATCAAGGGAGGCCGCACTTTAGGAAGAAGTCCCTGAATGGATGGATAATCACTTCCTATTCTGCTAAGGGCTCTGTGTAGAAATAGGTGGATGAGTGAAAGGTTGAACTCCAGCCAGATGGATGGATGAGTGCAAGGTATGCCTCCACTAGTACTGCCACTGCATACTGCCTGCACCACCGTCCACATTGATCTACAACAGCTCATGCTTTAATTCAGTTAATCAAAACAACACATTTAAAAGGAAGGAGATCTCTCATGGTGCAGTAAAAGGAATAGGATTTATTTAAAACTAGGCATCTACTCTCATAAAATGATCATAAAATAGCATATCATGTAAATCACATCTAGCACCTGGTGGGTGTGATGACGTCACTGCTGTAATTCTGCCTTAGGCAGTAGGTTGGTAGCTTGGCATATTCTTTTTTGTTAAAGCAGAACTCCGGGCAAAAACTTTTTAAAATGTCCTTGTTGCCCCCCTACCTTCACTGAATATGTCATCCATCTTCTTTCTTAACTCAGTAGTCACTCTGAAATAGCCTGATGATTTTGACTATATTACCAATTTTTTGACTACAGTATATTACCAATGTTTTGGACCAGGGTAGTGCTGTGGACATAGCATGTCTTAATTTCAGCAAGGCATTTCATACAGTTCCATATAATGATCTAATACAAAAGTTGTACAAGCTAGGATTTAACCCTTGGGTGGTTCAGTGGATATGCAGCTGGCGAAACGATAGATACCAGAGTGTGGTTGTAAATGGGGCTCACTCGGAACAGCGACCAGTCACTAGTGGTGTACTACAAGGCTCTGTTTTAGGTTCTGTTCTTTTTAATCTATATGTAAGTGATATAACTAAAGAGTTGTTGGGTAAGGTATGTCTTTTTGCTGATGACACAAAGGTGTGTAACAGGGTTGACATCCCTGGAGGTGTATGTAATATGGAACATGATTTGGCATCGCTGTAAGATTGGTAAAAAAGGTGGAAGTTTCAGTTCAGTGTTTCTAAGTGTAAAATTATGCACCTAGGGAAAAAGAATCCCTTGAGAGAGCACAGCATTGGGGGTACAATGTTGGCCAGCACTTCAGAGGAAAAGGACTTGGGGGTACTTATTTCAGTTGACTGCAAATTGAGCAAACAGTGTGACCAGGCAGTGGGGAAAGTGAATAGAATTCTAGTATGCACTAATAGAGGTATTTTCAGCAGCAGGAAGGAGGTCCTGATTCCCATATATAGATCTCTAGTTAGACCTCACTTAGAATACTGTGTCCAGTTCTGGAGACCTCACTTACAAAAAGATATTAATAAGACAGAACGAGTCCAGAGACAGGTAAAAAAAATGATGAAAGGTCTGGGGGATAAAACATATCAAGGCGAATTCAGGAACTTAACATGTACAGTCTGGAGGAAAGAAGGGAAAGGGGAGACCTGATTGAAACCTTTAAATACATCAAGGGGCATGAATAAATCAAGAACACGAGGACATGAATTTAAACTAACTGGAGGAAAGTTCAAAACTAATCTCAGAAAGTACAATTTTACTGAAAGAGTAGTTGATGCTTTGAAAAAACTTCCAGCAGAGGTTGTGAGCCAGTCAACAGTAAAAAGCTTTAAACGTGCTTCAGACAAGCATAGATCTGTACTCTGACAAAAAAAGTTAACAAAGCAAAAAAAATTAAAAAAACAACCCCCCCCAAAAAAAAACCCAAAGAAAACACAACAAAAAAACACACACACCAAAACAGAATAAAAAAACCCCATCAGGAATAAGGAAAAAAATACACACACACAAAAAACAAACAAAGGGGCAGACTCGATGGAGCACTTGGTCTTTTTCTGCCGTCACTTCTCTATGTTTCTATTTTCAAATCAAACCGTTAATTCCAAGGCTTTTAAAAGACCAGTGGCTGCTATGTCTTCTATTACCCCAGCCACCAGTCTTGGCATATCCCTTCTGTAGCTCTGTTCTCCAGGAATCAGGGATGTATTGCCAGCCCTGCTTGCTGTAGTGGGCGGAACAGGACAGACTGCCGATCTGTACCACCCATGGAGGTGGGGTTCTAAAAATGACAGCCCTCCTGAGCTGCTCTGAAAGGCTGCGCTGGCTGGAGGAAGCAGCTCAGGGGAGGAGGAGGAGGATACAGCTGGGACTTAGGAGGAGGGATCACTAACTGTTCCACAAGCAAGAGCCAATGAGTGTGTAAAACAGGACACTTTCTTATTTGCTTACATGGAGAAAGCCAGCTCTCAAAGCTGAGCAGTGATGTCAGAGTGTGCGGGACCAGAGCAGCTGTCAAATGCCAGCCAATGGGATAGGGACTGGGTGGGGCGCTATGTGTCTGGGGCTCTGCCCCCTTTCTTAACCAGTCCAACCATTGGCTGGCATTTGACAGCTGTTCCAGTCTCTCCCACCTGAGTGAGTATAAGGTTTTACTGTCACACTGCCTCCCCTCCTGTCACACTGCCCCCCACCTGTCATACTGTCCATCCTCCTGTCACACTGCCCTCCCAAATGTCACTCTGCACCCCCACCTGTCACATTTCCTCCCCACCTGTCACATTGCCCCCCATCCTGTCACACTGCACCCCCCACCTGTCACACTGCCCCCTACCTGTCACATTGCCTCCCCTTCCCCTTACGTCCCTGTGACCTCACAGGAGGGAGACTTAACCTCACTTTCTGTCCCTGTGACACCACTGAAGGGACAATTCCTGTTTCTGTGACACCACTGGATGGAAATTCCCCTCACTTCCTGTTTCTGTGACCCCCACCAGAGGGACACTTCCCCTCGCTTACTGCCCCTGTGGCCCCAATGGAGGGATATTTCCCCTCACTTCCTGTTTCTGTGACCCCACCAGAGGGAGACTTTCCTCACTTCCAGACCCTATAACCCTCCTTCTCCTCATTTTCTGTCTCTGTGACAGCACCAGAAGGAGACTTCCTGTTTCTGTGGCACCACTGGAGGGAGCCTTCCCCTCACTTTCGGTTTCTGTGACTCCACCGGAGGGAGAAATCCCCTCACTCCCCGACCCTGTGACCCCCTTGGAGGAAGACTTCCCCTCACTTCCTGTCCCTGTGACAGCACCAGAAGGAGACTTCCTTTTTCTGTGACACCACTGAAGAGAGATTTCCTATTTCTGTAACCCCACTGGAGGGAGACTTTCCTTCACTTCCTGTTTCTGTGAACCCACCAGAGGGAGACTTCCCCTCACTTCCTGACCCTGTGACCCCACCAGACAGAAACTTCCCTTCATTTCCCATCCCTGTGACCTCACCGGGGGGAGACTTCCAGTCACTTCCTGTCCCTGTGACACCACTGGTGAGAGACTTCCTGTTTCTGTGACACCACTGAAGGGAGACTTTCTGTTTCTCTGACACCACTGGAGGGAGACTTTTCACTTCCTGTTTCTGTGACCCCCATGGGAGGGAGACTTCCTCTAACTTCCTATCCCCGTGACCTCTCAGGAAGGAGACTTTCACTCGCTTCCTGTCCCTGCGACACCACTGGAGAGAGACTTCCTGTTTCTGTGACCCCCACAGGAGCGAGGTTTCCCCTCAGTTCCTGACCCTGGCACAGGTACCCCATGGGATATGTTTCAAGTCATCTTCTGTTATATGGCTACAGTCTCTGATCAATTAGTTTATCTCCTGTGGCTGGAGGGGAAAGATTACATGTGAGGATAGCAGCCACAGCCAGGAACAGACAACCTAAAGGAGAGAGAATTAAATATGTAATTAAAGTAGACTACATAGAATGAACTAAACATTTTGCACATGCATTCTTTACATTTATAGGATTGTCACCTAACTTTCTTGCTGTGTGGTGATGAGCAGTGTGGTAGGAGAATGAGGGGGCATGACTTTTGTTTCAGTGGACGGATACACATTCAACATGTACAGGCCTAGTTTACCTGCCCACTCCAACTCAGAGGTTGATGGGAAACGTAGTTTCCTTTTACTATAGACTGTAGAGAGAGGAGAGGATATGATGTAATCCCTGCTGTTACACCTCCAACTTGGCCGAGCAGATGATGTTATCTTTTGAATTATAAGACTTCCTGAAAATGCAATCAGACTTTTTTTCTTCAATGGTAAGGAATTTCACAAATGTATTAACTGTTTAGTGTTTTGTGTAAGCTGTAGGGGGTGTACTAATGGCTGATTTTTATGCCTATCCCAGAGTTCTTTAAATCAAAAGTTGTAGTTCATTGTGATTGACATGGATTTACATCACTGGAATACATGACTGATGATATATTAGCATGTTTATTTACTATTATTTTTTTTGGTGAATGAGTAACCAGGGGTATTTATTTATGTAGGTATCTGGGCTATCATGAGGAAATGGGATCCTCTTTTGTTAAAGGAGGCTTCCAGATTCTGATAAGTCCTCCCCTCACAGACCCCTATAACCACCAGATAAGGGATATGGGGAAAGGCCCTTGTCCTCATCAACATGGGCCTTGATAGAGTGGTCTGCCTTGATGAGTTACCCTCCCCAAGTTGAGGGCATGTGGTCTGGTATAGTTCAAAAGGGGCAAGGCTGCATGCTTGGATAAGGATCTGTGTGGATTTATGGAGGGACCCCATGCTTTTTATTCTAATTATTTTTTGCATTGGGGTCCCCCCAATACAATCCATACAAGACCCTCATCCAGGATAAGGGTCTTGTATAGATTAAAGGAATACATGGCTGCTTTGTTTGCATATAAAACAAAGTGGCTGGGCAATGTTATTTGGCAGCCAGCAATTTAAATGTTTGGTTTTTTTTTTGCAAATTTCACCACTTCACTAAGGTATCTCTCAAGAATGTTTTTAAAGAATGTACATTTAATGTTGCCCTTATTAAAAGAGTTGCTCTCTGTCAAACATTCTTTAACCACTTCCAGACCGGACACTTTTACCCCCTTCCTGACCAGGGCAATTTTCAGCTTTCAGCGCTATCACACTTTGAATGACAATTGCGCGGTCATGCAACACTGTACACAAATGAATTTTTTACCATTTTTTTGAGACAGATAAAGCTTTATTTTGGTGGTATTTATTCACCGCTGGGATTTTTATTTTTTTTGCTATGCAAATGCAAACGTCCAAAAATTTTTGAAAAAAAGTGTTTTTTTAATAAAATTTTACAAATAAATAATATTTCATCATAAATCTTTGCCAAAATTTATTCCGTTATCTTTTTAGTAAAAAAAAAATCCAAATTAGTTTATAACCAAAAATTATAATTTTTAAACATTTTTTTTTACATTTTTATTTTATTTTTTTATATTATTATTATTTTTTTTTTTTTACATACTGTCATCCTAGCAGTACAGTGTCACCATGGTGACACTGTACTACTTGTGGGGGGTGATGAAGATTTTTTTTTTTAACACATTGCTTTTACACCCATATAGGATGTAAAAGCAATCATTTCTCTTTCTCTCTGTGTGCATTCTTGCACTCATTGAGAAGTACTGAGTGAGCTGTGATTGGTCACAGCTTGTCACATGGTACAAGGCTGTTGTGAATAGCCTTGTACCATGTGACTTCTGTGATCATTCACAGATTTCACACGTAGTAAGCAATGATGTCACAAGTGACATCTTGCTTACTACTTTGCATGTGATCACTGATTGACCAATCAGTGATCACATGATCGGGACCTCGTACAGAGGTCCCGTCCGACAATCGGTGTTTCACTGTGTCCGGAGGGCACAGCGGCACCGGATCGCGGTGCTGCACGCTCCGAGGGAGCGCGCAAAAGCAGGGTGCGGGGAAGCCGTTTATAAACGGCCACCCGACCCTGCACTGCCACCGTCCGGCCGATTATATGCAACGGCCGGTCGGGAAGTGGTTAAAAAAATTGTTTTTGCATTCCCCAGGGCAGTGCCAAGTTCCAGAAGCCCTTTGTTTAATTTGGGGGTACCCATGTCAATTTTTACAACAATAAACCAAGCTGGCAGGGAAACACCATTTATCGTATGACAATTTAAATGTATTTTTTTTTTTTAGTAAATGTCGCTTTTGCTGTAGTACATCCTACGGATGCGCCACTTCACAGGGCCCAAGCATGTTATTTAAAGGACTTGCACATTTTTAATTTTACCTTCTAGGGCTTATTAAAAGAGCTGTTCTCCATCAAATGTTTTTTTTTTTAATTGTTTGTTTTGGTTCATATCCCCCCTAACAGTGCCTACTGACACAAGTCCTTTTTTTGACAATATCTTGCCTATTAGCCTTAGTTCTTATTAGTACTTATTAAAATTTGCAATTTGCTAATTTTTGGATGTGTTCACCAAACTTGCCCTCAAATTGCAACTGAGCAGGAAAACAAATCACTAATTACAAATATAAATATAAATCTCTGCATATCAGTCACTACAGACATTCGTGTTATGTAAAGTTTTTTATGATCATACATTTTGTAAATGTTCCATGGCACTTAAAAATACATATACTAAAAGGCAAGAATGAGCATTAGAGCTGAATCACACATGTGCAGTGAGGATTGAAGCTCAGGTATCACAGCTAATATATACAGTAGTTGTTCACAGGTTCATGTCAGGTATACATCAGGTTCAGGACAGGATTAGCTCAGAATCCTATCCTGTTCACACATATTTATAAACGGTTCACATAGAAGTCAATAGCCTGTAATCTGCACCTGAACCGGACTGCACTGCACAGAAATTGTACAGGACTCTTTTTCAATCTGCATTGAATTCGCACTACCAGTGTATCGGATATATGTAAACAGGCACCATAGAAAGCAATGTTTTTTCACATTGCAGTTCAAACCGCATCTAATCCGCATATATGTGAACTGGCACTTATACTAAAGAGGGAGATTAAGGACCAGATGCCATTTTTACAATTTTAAAAACACATATAGAGAGGCACCTTGATAGAGGGAATTGGCTTCCATTTAAAGAGATTCTTCCTAAAATATAAAAGAGGTTATACTTACCTGCTCTGTGCCATGATATTGCACAGAACTGTCCCTTACCTCTTTTTTACTAGTCCTCCACTGGTGCTGTCCACTTCTTCCTATGGGTTCCACCACAGCAATTCACGTGCTATGGCAGCATCCGTGTGGGTGTGCTCCCTAGTCAGGATATCTGCATCCATAGACAAACGCAGCGTGTCTTGGCCACACCCCCATTCCCTCCTCACAGGATTTGACTGTCCAGATCCTGCCTTAGGGTGCCAAAAGGTAAAAAAAAGTTTGACATTTAGATCCACTTTAAATGTACAAATAAATACTTTTATTGTATGAAATAAATCAGGCACCAAGCCAAGTAGTTAAGGCAAACCTAAAATATATTGTCACCGAACATAGTTGGTAACTAGGACAGAATGGAATGCATAAACAATGGTAATAACACATTTTATCATACAAAATGATTAACAGTAAGGAATAGGCAAAAGATGACATTTGGCATTCAAAGCAGCATAAACAGTAACAAGGCCACCTCAAGTGCAGTATTAAAGTTTAATTTACAGAGGGCTGGAACTATATTGCCAGAGCGCATTTATGGCAGTGATGCTAGTCCTAGACTTACTGGGTATGCTCTGTCATAAAGAAATAGGGGATGATAGTGGAGGGGGCAGGGGGATAAAGAGGGCTTAGAGACTAATTATTAAGGAAGAGGTAGTCCTTTCAGATGTTCTTCTGCCAGCTATTGTTGGGGTCCTTTAAGAGAGTCAGTGCATTTAATGACAGTCCCAGTTAATTTGCATGCAGTATAAGTACAGTGTAGGCTCTGTATATTCTTGGCATAGGTGCAAGGGTGTATGTGGTTTAGATGTAAAGGTTAAGTATAAGGCGGTATAGGGTTGATATAGGTGCAGTCTAGGTTTAGAATAAATGCAGTATACAGTGCAGCATAGGTGCAGTGTGGATTGGATACATTTGGTGTTCTGCTCTGAGTGCCTCATTTCCTGTTAGCAGTATCAGCAATGGGTGAATAGTCATCTCACAAGTCCTCAGGAAGCTGCAGTGACCTCTTGTTGTAGAAGGAGGGCCCCCTCTGCCTCTCCCCAGAAGCCTGTGGTGATTAGCGGTGGGATGCCGTGGGGTAAGTGATGATGTGCCAATCCCTCCACTGGCTTCCAATTGCCCAACAGATAAAATTCAAAACATTAACAATAACATATAAAACTATTTATAACTCTGCCCCAAATTACATCTCCAATCTTGTCTCCAAATATCACCCAAACCGTACTCTCCGCTCCCAGCACGACCTCCTGCTCTCTAGCTCCCTTGTCTCCTCCTCCCATGCTCATCTCCAGGACTTCTCCAGAGCTTCCCCCATTTTCTGCAATGCTCTACCCCAATTTATCAGACTATCGCCTACTCTACTCACTTTTAGACAATCTCTGAAAACCTATCTCTTCAGGGAAGCCTATCCTGCCCTCAGCTAATAATGGATTCTTCTACTCCTCCTACCAGTTCATCCCCTACAGTTATTACCTTTTGTACCACTAGTCCCTCCCTCTTAGATTGTAAGCTCCAAGGAGCAGGGCCCTCCTAATCCTCTTGTATTGAACTGTATTGTTGCTGTATTGTCTCCCATTATATTGTAAAGCACTGAGCAAACTGTTAGCGCTATATAAATCCTGTATAATAATAATAATATTGTGTTATGGATTGTGCTGTGCTGCCCCTGGGTGTCCTCATTTTCAGTCTCAGGCTTGGATCTCCTATGTTATGGTCTCCAGCCAGCAGGGAAATATTCAGGCTCTCTCTCTATAACTCCTTCGGTGCCAAGACCAAGAACTTCCCCAGGCAATTTAACAAAAATCCTCTCTCAAGTCCTCCTATTGCACAGTGCATATTCGAATATGTAGTGTAACCATTATAATGTAGCTATTACATGGCTATTGTCTCAAACCACAACTCCCAGGATTCTAAGCGCTCTACATAGAGGTCTATGGGTTTGCTTGGCTTTATCTCTTCTGCTGGCCAGAGGAGGATGGTGCAGCATAACATCAGTATCTCAGTAAAGCGAGAGAAGATTAAAGGACAATGTCTCCATCTCCATGTTACTGCAGCCCAGCATCTGGCTACAGTTATAAACTGAGAATCATGCCATTTTTAACAGAGGATGATCCCCCTCCCTTACCCCTAACATGATGGAACTTTCTAATATCACCTCTTTACGCAGGGATCTCCAAAATTACTTTTAAGAAACTCTTGAATTACATATTTTTCAATTTTATGTTGACTAACCTGAGTAATGACATTTACAAAAGGAAAAAATATTTTGCAAACAAATATCTAGAATTAAGAGCTGTATTTATACTGTATTTCCATTTTTCTTGCCTGAAGATGAGCTCGATATGACATCAGTCTAGAACAGGCTAATTTTTTGTAATTGTTCATATATTTGCAGGCTATGCTGAAGCGTTGCACATTTTAGCCAGGTTGTTCCTGTCATTTGAAACAGCTGACATGAATGATTCTGATAAGAAGTTCTACTGAATACGGTAAGAGGAAATTACAGTGGGATGACTAGTGCAACTCTACCTAATGGGAAACAAATCTTCTACAAGAAAATGAATTTTTGGCAGATTTCCCAGCATTACAAATTTAAAAGATCTAGGCATGGATATATACTTCAGAAGAGGACGCATAGTATGATCATTTGTCTTACTGCCTGTTACCAATAACTTAACCTGAAGTTGTGAGAAATTAAAAATAGACGCAGAAGTGCGAAACACCTGAAGCATACCACACTACCTAGATACCCCAGGTAACCAAGAGAGGAACAAAAAAACAAAAGAGAAAGTACATTTGCATGGTGCCTCAATACCAGACTTTCTGTCAGACCCACGCTTAAACATAAAAGAATATATTACCTGGTATATACAAACGTACATTTCCCCAAAGAAGATCACAAGTGAAAGTAGAAACTTCCTGTCCCAATATAGTGGAAACTAGGCTAGTAGACCTATCACACACTGGAACTCTGGAGGATGAAACTTCAAAATTGTGTGATTTCCTTCTCTTATATCTGGTATATAAATAAGCACAACACAACATTTCTGATGAAAAATAGTATATTATGAAATAAAAGTAACAAAAATTCAGCACATAGTATCCAGTATATAAATATTGTATTTATAATTTAAATGAATAGAGAATAAAGAATGGTTCATATACAGTAGGAACTCCTTGAGAAAGGGATCAGAGGACTCTGAAACGCTGGCATAGGGCCTCATTCCATCACTGTGTGCCTGACTGAATTACTGCAACCACTTTATCTTGGTATGCCAACCATTATATATAAGCTATTTATGTACAGTATACATTTTACATTTTCTGTGCAATTTATTTGAATTGTAAATACTATCTATTTGATACTGGATGCAATCTGCTGAATCTTTGTTAACTTTGCTTCACAATATACTAATATCTAATTTTGCATCAATATTGTTGTGGTGTGCTTATTTTATATACCATATAACTACTATAATATATGGGGGAGTGGGTTATCTCTACTTTTGTACAGGAAAGCATCTCCAGGGCTTTTATACACTGTATATATTTTGCATTAGATATTACTGTAACCTGGCATGCTGTTATTGAATTATGCAGGACATTAAGTTTATTGAAGAAAAGAAGATCGCCAGCTTCACGGTCAAGTGCAGTAGACATCAGCTTTATTAAGACACTGGTGTATGCAGCACAAACTGTCAGTGCATTTCCGCCATAACAGCCTTACTCGTGACTTACTCATGAAGAAGTCACAGGTAAGGCTGTTATGGCAGAAACATGTTGATTGTTTGTGCTGTATACGCCGATGTCCTAATAAAGCTGATGTCTTGCTGCACTTGACCATGATGCTGGCAATCTTTCTTTCTTCAGTTCTTCAGCAGACCGCAGTCTGTGCCTGACCACTGGCCATTCAGCTGTGGATGTTTAATTAAGGAGGTACAAGTGCTCCATTTTGTTTCTATTAATTTAATTATTATGAAATTTGCCTGATGGGGATGTTACGCATATTGTGCTCTTGATTCACAATACAGAACACCGGAAAGCTGAGGGATGTAGTGGGGGCTGTAAACAGTGACACTGAAGTGGTTAGGTGAGAAACTTCAAATCCCAGCACACCTGGGAGGCAGGAGGAATCTTAAGGGGGATATAAATTAAAAAGCCCAGGAAAGAACAGGACTTTTTGGAGGGATTGCCACCAGAGAGATGAAAGGGAGCTGCTGCCGAGGGGGGAAGAGAGAGACAGGGAGTACATATACGTGACTTTACCACTGAGCCGCTGGCATGTCTACATTATCCTGAAAGCTACTAACTAGCACTGCAGGTCACTATATCTAGTCCTTCAGACTGTCTGCACACCCCTGCTGCCAGCCAGATATCACTCTGAGGCCTGTCCATCTGCTGCAGAGGGAACCAAGAATACTGCATTGTACAGCAATCTGGTTCTACCACTACTTGCTAGAATGCTGTTCTTTGAGCCAGTCTGGTCTGCAATCTACCAGATTACTGCAGGAGGTTGGCGTGCATCGTCATCATACCAAAGGGAGGCCCTTCCATCAGTACTGACTGCATAGATCCCATCCCATCATTGTTCTGTGATTGATTCTGAACATATCCTTCGAGAAGCCCAAGCTTCATTTAGATCTCCTAGGTCTCTATGTAATTGCTACTAAACACTGGATGTCCTGCTTGGTCCGGTTTTAAGTCACCAAGCCCTAAATTGTTACCTGAGCCTCTCCCATTTCTGTACACTAAGGAACCCATTACTTTCCTAAACTATCTCACTGGATGCCAAGTTATCTATCACCAATAAGCATGCCGATGTCTTCAAGGGCCCCAACCCAGCCGCCTGAAGACAGATTTTGAGAATTAAAAATAGTTTAATTGCTGTTCAGCATAGCTCTCCTTACACTGCATGTTGTTATAGCTATAGAAGGTGCCTAGGCTTACCTCTTTCATTACAAGCACAGCAACCTAGTCCCTAAGCTGTTTTAATACCAATGTCTTTCTGTTTGTTGCTGCACATTCATTGGGGAGAACTACAGTATATGCTGATAGAGGTGGAAGTCCAGTTCAGTATCTTTGATGTTGGTAAAAAAAAAATCAGTCTATTGCTTGGGCTGTTATATTCTGTATCCTGCCTTATCTAAATTTGCAGAGACAACATATGCAGTTGTCTAAGGTGTACTAACACTGATTGCATAGAAATAGGTAATCCATGACTATTTTGGTGCTAAAATTATTAATAAAAAATCTCTACCATCTGCACAAATATACAGTGAAGTATGACAATAAACATTGTTACTGAACATAGATATTTCCCTCATGCAGCACGCCTGACCTCCTAAACTCAGACTGGATGGTGAAGGTAGTGCCCCTTAAGGAACAGTATTAAGGCATTCTAGAGAGGGAAGGTCTAATACAATATTTCATGTAGCAATACCATTGCTCTGAATCTTGGGGATAGCACCATAGTATCATCAGTAAAGGATCTGATTCATAGGATAGGCAGAGACTCTATCTTAAAAAAAATCTACTGCCAGTATAAATTGGAGGCTTCTAAAGAAGTCTGCACATTTACAAAGCCTTTAGCTACATCCAGGCTGGGTCATCCTGACAGGCAAAGCTTTGGCACCATCAAGTGGCAATGAAGAACATTTTCTCAATGCCATAATTCTGTCTGCTATCGTAAAAATGTTCTATCAGAAAAAGTCAGTATAATTACTAGAATAAAATCCTTGTTGTTTTTGTTTTAAAAAACTTTGAGAAAAAATAACATATATGGTCAATTTTTGTTACTTGGACCAACCGTAAAATAATTTCAATTTTTAAATAATTATAAAAATATTTATGTACATTGAAGACTGTTACCAGAATTTAAAAAAAAATGTTAGTCTTTTGTTATCGCAGATCAAAACAGTATCGGTTACTTTAGTTTTAGATGAACCTTTTGACACAGCAATAGTACAGTAACTTAGTACTTATAAAGTGTCATTCACCAAACAGTCATTACAGGTGAATCTTCCATTTGCATGTATTTAAAATGACAATGCTTGATTTACCACCATTGAATGATTGGTGAAAGTCACATTCACAGCTTAAAATAAATATGCCCAAGTGTTTGTTACATTACACATTATGCAGCTATATGCAAACAAAAATGCCAGTATTTTTAAATAGGGACAAAGCTTGTCAAGGCATGCAAGCCACTATGAATGGGCCAACTCAACATCAATAGTACATATAATTGTGAAAAATCTTTTGAATCTGGAGTGAGGAGGCCAAAATTAAGTCTTACCTTTACCTGGACAAATGTTCTGTATATATACACCTCTATCTAATAATTACTTTACATACAATTAAAGGATCCTGAAATTGATAATCTTGTTGTGAGGATAAACACTTTTCATAATAATTTATAAAAAGCCTGGAACATTTTCCCACATTATATAATTGATTTACTTGTATTCATAATTATAAAACTTGTCTACCTAGTCTTCTTTCCTGAAAAACTTCCCTATATTTAACAATAGCATTTATAATAGACATCTGCCCAAATCCATGATTTGGACATAATTCCGAAAATGAGAAATGTTGCTTTCATATTCAACAATGTTTATAAAATATAACTGCTTGTAAAGTGCATTTTATGTAATGTCTTCAGATCCGTTCTTTAGTCCTTGGGGAGAGTGCAGAACCCTAAATCTGGGCTGCATATAGGTGTAACCCAGTTTTAGGTGAACCTCAATGTTCCTCTCTTCAGGTTACTGAAATAGCATGCATGTGTGTGGTATCTGAAGGCTGAGCTTCAAGATTGGAGCATGGGACCATAATACATTTTCTATGGCAGAGCCTCTGTCCAATTGGCCCTAGTGTAGTAAAGGGGTACCCACTAAGTGAGATGACCTTATCCCCAGGCATACTGCATCTCTTGCAGTAATGGTAGTCATGTCCCTGAATGTCTTTTTAAAAGGTTTATTTAAGACACAGATGGGGGAGGGATACCTACCAACAGGACTTCTTTAAGCTAACAGTCCCTACAGGGAGTCCAAACTTCCCCTGCACACAATAAACAGAAGAGGCAAATATAACAGACATTTTTGTGTTTTCTTTGTACCAGGTAGTGACTGCAGCCATTGACCAGTGGAGTTTCAGGTTTTACTTCATTGTCCTCAGCAATATCCTTTGGACTAATTTGTGTAAGACAGTAGACCAGTGGAGGTTCATGTGGTGCTCCAAAGATATTCTTGAAGTAGCCAAATTTCCTTAATTTCTGATTTAGTGCATTAGACATTCCATTTAACAATATTAAATTATTGTTTTACATAAAAAGAAAAGAAAAGAGTGCAAGCCAACATTTACAAATATATATTATCAAATAGACAATAAGCAAAAGTAAAATAAATCGGACTAATAGTGAAAAGTGCTTAGCAAAGTTCACCTGGTCCTTGGGTCCTCTGCAGAGAAATTTGTTTACACAGTAGTCTGCAGACCTGTGAAATTCGTTTTGTTACAAATCAAAATTCGGATAAAATGTTTGTTATTCAGAGATTCGGATGTATCCGAATTTACAAATCACTATAGTAATGAATTTCAACGAATCTGAAATAATTATAACGAAACGTATTATCTGAATCCAAACTCAGAAATTAATTTGAATTAGATAATGAATTTGAATTTGAAAAGGAAACATATTTCAATAAATACAGTATGGTATAAAATTGAAATAAGATGATGATTCCTACTTAGGCTGCTTAATAGACTAGAATAAAACAGAATAAAATAGAATAAAATATAAACAAATAGAATAGAATAGAACAGAATAATATAGAATGGGAAAAAAATAGAAAGGAATAGAATAGAACAAAACAAAACAGAATACTATAGAATAAAATAGAATAGAATAGAAAATAATAGCATAAGTAGAAAAAATTGGATTAGAATAGAATAGAAACAATATAGCTGTCTTCCTAAATTTGAATTTCGAATAGAATAAAATAAAATAGAAAGAATACAGCTGTCTTCCAAAATTTTAATTTAGAATTTTAAATAGAATTGAATGAAATAGAAAGAATATAGTTGTCTTCTAAAATTGGAAATTTGAATCAATTAAAAAATAACTAAAATAAGTTATTCTAACATAATGAATATGGCGAAATAAAGTTGTTAACCTAACGAACGAATTGAAACTAAACAAATTTTTCCATTGTGCACATCTCTAGTAGTCTGCTCTCCTGTACTCACCAGCTCTCTTAAATGGATCAACATTCCTTAATAATTCCAAAAGTAATCAAGATTTCTAGCTGCCAACAGCAGCAACTTTTCGTTGACCCTCTAAAAGGTGTTTCTGAGTCAACCTTAACCTAATCAAAAAGCCAAGGGGTGTTGGAAATGTTTTATTATACATTAGCAGACACTCCCTTAATGTCAACATTTCCAACTTTATCAATATTTCCAGATGACCAGGTTTTACTATTCAAAAACCAATATATTACTGCACAAAATAAAATCATGACCCAATAGAGACCAAATGTGATATAAATACTATTCATATTTTGCTAATCCAATGTGACCATATTGCCTGATGGGAACTGTACCATAAGCATGTTTCCTATCTAACTAATTGGCATCTTCTCATACAATTGTGTAATCACTTATTCTGAATATCATTCCTCCACTGTACCTGTTGTGGAATATGAACAGAGTTGGCAGCTGAGCTGTATGAAAATGTAGTTTCAGGTTAAATAAGACCAGATTTACAGACATGCATTGCTTGTAAATGGTGTTATAAAGGGGCTTCATTATGAGTCTCTGGTTAATGGGGGTTAACAACAGCTTATTATGACCAGGATGCAGATGAGCCTGTTGAGGACCCTGCTGGAGGTTAAGGCTGTTCATGCATTTTAGTCAGGGTGACAAAAATGGCCCTTCTGTATAAATAAAGTGGAGGAGTGCACGTAACTACCCAGGAATAGGATTAAGATATTCACAGAAATACCAGGTGAAAAAAAGGGAAAAAAGCCTGGAAAAACTATTAGATTTTTAAAATAAGATTTGCTTTCAAGTGTCACTGGCCTGTTAAGTCACTTGCCTCACTATGCTATGGTATGGTATGTCTCCAACTGCAGAACCACACACATATATTAATAAAATTAAAGCCATGGAGTTCCTTGCAGACTGGTATCCGGTGAACTATGGACGTTTTGAGCTGCTTATGAACTCTGATTCTTGATGACTTAGAAGTTATAACTCAGCTTTGATTTTGACAGTTGTGCTTCCTCAATATACACAGTTGAGAACTGTCAGTGATAATTTTTGTTATTTGCACAGTTAATTTTTTTAGGACAAGCTTTTTTAGGACAAGGTCTATCACTTTCCTCTAGGTCCAAGGAAGACTAATACACAGAGGTTTACCAAATGTTAGGACAAATCTGCAAATAAAAATAACAATCTTTGAAAGGGGACAACAATATACACAAAACTATAGTGCATATGTGTATGTCCCCACTCTGGCTGGGGGAGTTTTTCTTTCTGTTTTACACTTTCCATATATTTCTTACTTTCTAAATACTAAGATGCATTCAATTTGTTTAAGTACATATATCCAGTATCTCTAACATATACCAATGTTTTTTTTTCAGGAAGGTGTTTGCTATAACTTTCACGCTACTTATATCACAAAAAAATGTATGTGTGAAAACTTAATGTTCCACACTTTGAATTTTCCTTTAAAATATTAAATAAAAAAGAAAGTGTTTAAAATTAACTATCCAAATGTTTTAAATATAGTTTCAGCACTATGGAGAGCTCCATCAGCTACTGTACTTTAAACATTTGCTGATCATTGACCAGCTGTCACATTTGCCTTGGGTACATGCACATATTAGAAATATAGCATGCCTCCTAATTGTTTTTTCTAATTTTTGTATTTTCCTCTTTTTTTCTTTATTACAATAGTAGACTTTGGTAGAATATTTTCCCACACTAGATAGCAGTGTAAACCATAATAACACTCACCCAGTTTATCATATGAACACACAGCGCAGACCCAGAACTGGTCTGGCCGTTTGGTCCCAGGTTCTATTCCTTGATAGGAACACAGCAGCCAGGCATGCTGTATTTCCCAATCACTTAAGCCAGACAACAGACTATGCATGTTTTTTTTTTGGTCTTTGTTTTGTTAAAGAACTGGGATAGGGTGAAGGTGAGCCTAGGGATACTCCAATAAATTTCAGACAGGTAATAGAGGACACTAATGCTGAACTAATACTTCAGGGTTGAAGCACCCCCTTCGAAGTTGTAGACAAGGTGGTATTAAACAGGAACTCCTCAACAGGAATACAGTCCTGTGGGTACTTAATAGCAAAGTGGAACTTCAGAGTGAAGGCACCCCTTTGTGAACTGTAGTCAAAGTGGTACTAAACAGGAATTACTCAACAGCAATACAGTCCTGAGTGTACTAGGAGTAAAGCAAACCTCTCAAAAGAGGCCAAAGAATGCTTCAGAGGAGTCCAAAAGGCTGGTACTCTCTGTGTCCTTAATACTGTGTAGCCTCATACAGTATTAGACAGCTTGAGTACTCCAATAGCCTGTGTCCTGAATCCTTAGGAAGCTTTCTGCAAATGCTTCAGGAGACTGGAACAGAAGTCCCCTATCAAAGCAGTAGCTGGGATCCTATAAAAGATTCTTGCAACTGTGGGTGGATCTCCCAGGAATGCCACAGGCCTTAGGCAAGATCTTACTTCTTCAGGAATAAAAGCCCCTCTGCTTTGGGTTCCAACATATTTATACCCCTCTCAGCCCCCTGCTGGTCAATCTCCATATTGATCAGGGATTGGTTGGAGAAGCATTAATATTCAGCCTTGAGTCTGTGCTCCTCCACCCACTATGTCCCAGGGTCCCCTGGTAGATAGGGGGAAGTAATCCACACCAGCAGAGTCCACAGCAGAACTTACCTAACCATTGCTGCTCTCCCTGATTACAGGGAGGCCAAAAACTAAATTTAAACAACAGTAGCCAAATGGGGCACTACATACAAATTAGTGTTTATGTAAACAATTATGTTGGCACCCAGAGATCTGGCCCACAGAATTACCAAAAGTCATATATGACTGAACAGGTATAAACTTACAGGCAAACAATTTCATTTACTTCAATTTAGTTTCACAGAATAATCATGCTCTTTAACATTGATGTGACTAATTATTGTATTATACACAGGAATACCAGAAAATAAAATGGTCTAAAGGAAGAGCTGAAAACAGATGCACATGAAATAAGGACAGTGTCTACAGTTATTTATATAAAACAGTCGTAATAAAAATTCAAGCTAGCAGAAATAGATACTCCCCACAAGACTAGCTGAGAAAAGATTATTATAACAGAAAGGAAGTCTGGATTGTAAAACCAAATTCATTCAACATATTTGTCAGATATGTTAGTTTGAAATTACCCCATCACTTTTCTCCTAAAACTGTCCTTTCTCTTCAGCTTACATGGATTAAAATAATTAGCAATTTCTGATAACAGGTAAAACCTATTACAGAATTGCTAATTCTACCCAGGAAATTGTAACTAGGTTCTAGTTCAACTCTATACAAAAGTAAAAAAATCAAGTTCTGACTGGGGTTGGTCTTTAACACAGCGTCCTTTAAGCCCCTGCACAGCAACACTTAGACTAAGAGAAAAGGGGCTGCAGTAGTTGTCAATCAGCTTCTTTCACTAGCTAACAAAGAATATGCAGGCAGAATCAGGAATGATGACTGGACCTGGTTATGTTGGCTGGCAGGAGTGCCTGAGTTAAAAAATTGGCTAGAGAAAATAACAAACTCATCAGCAGATACAGCAGGTTCTATCTATCTATCTATCTATCTATCTATCTATCTATCTATCTATCTCTATTCTATCTATCTATCTATCTATCTATCTATCTATCTATCATACTGCAGTAAAGGCTTGCAATGGAAGATCACTGGCTTGCACTATTTACATATACACCTAATGCTCTTTTTATTATCAAGCATGTATTGTCTCATTATCATACAGTATGTATACAGCACTGCCATCATTAAAGCCTGTGGGGGGCATGTATAAAAATCTGTCAGAATAGGTCCTAGATATTTGAAATTTAGTCAGCTGTTATGCAGATATACACTGCTCAAAAAAAATTAAAGGAACGCTTTATAGCATTTGGTGTTAATGAAATTAACAAAAGGTGAATTAGATGGGCAACAATGAGACGGTTTTACAAGTGGAGGCCACTGACATTTTTTTCCCTTCTCATCTTTTCTGACTGTTTTTCACTAGTTTTGCATTTGGCTAGGGTCAGTGTCACTACTGGTAGCATGAGGCAATACCTGGTCCCTACAGAGCTTGCAGAGGCTATCCAACTCCTCCAGGATGGCATATCAATACGTGCCATTGCCAGAAGGTTTACTGTGTCTCCCAGCACTCCCAAGAGTGTGGAGGAGATTCCAGGACACAGGCAGTTACTCTAGGAGAGCTGGACAGGGCTGTAGAAGGTCCTTAACTCATCAGCAGGACCGATATCTGCTCCTTTGTGCAAGGAGGAACAGGATGAGCACTGCCAGAGCCCTACAAAATGACCTCCAGCAGGCCACTGGTGTGAATGTCTCTGACAAAACAATCAGAAAAAGATTTAATGAGGGTGGTCTGGGGGCCCAACGTCCTCTAGTGGGTCCTGTGATCAATGCCAGGCAATATAGCGCTGGATTGGCATTTGCCATTTAACACCAGAATTGGCAAGTCCACCACTGGCGCCCTGTGTTTTTCACAAATGAGAGTAGGTTCACCCTGAGCATGTGACAGACATGAAAGGGTCTGGAAAAGCTGTGGAGAACGTTTTGCTGCCTGTAACATCGTTCAGCATGATGATTTTGGTGGTGGGTCAGTGATGGTCTGGGGAGGTATATCCATGGAGGGATGCACAGACCTCTACAGGCTAGACAATGGCACCCTGACTGCCATTAGGTATCGGGATGAAAACCTTGGACCTCTTATTAGATCCTACGCTAATGCAATGGGCCTTGGGTTCCTCCTGGTGCACGGCAATGACTGGCCTCATGTAGTGAGAGTATGCAGGCAGTTCCTAGAGGATGAAGAAATTGATATCATTGAATGGCCAGGCAATAGAACACCTCTGGGATATCATGTTTCGATCCATCCGGCGCTGCCAGATTGCATCTCAGACTGTCCAGCATCTCAGTGATGCCCTGGTCCAGATCTGGGAGGAAATACCCCAAGATACCATCCATTGTCTCATTAGGAGCATGCCCCAAAATTGTCAGGCATGCATACAAGCACATGGGAGCCATACAAACTACTGAGTACCATTTTGAGTTAATGCAATAAAATTTCAGCAAAATGGAATAGCCTGCTGCATCATTTTTTCACTTTGATTTTTGGGATGTCTTTGAATTCAGTCCTCTGTAGGTTGATAATTTTAGTTTCCATCAAACTGTGGGGCATCCTTACGTTCCTAACACATTACCCAGTCCATATCAGTATAGATATCCAGTATATTTTTCCCTATTGAGATCTAATGTGTTTTCAAAGTGTTCCTTTACTTTTTTTGAGCAATGTAGTACTATTGTGGAGCAGGCAGACATCCATTTAAAAGAACATGACACTTCAGCTACCGAATAGCTACATTGCAAATGTCCCAAACAACCCTGGCTGGTGGTTGTGAGGGTCTGCGGGTGAGGACTTATTGGAAACTGGAAGCCCTCTTTGGACACACAACACCATATTTTCCTGAGTTTTGCTGCAGTAGGTTGTGCACATTGCACAGATACACCGCTATATAGGCAGGGTCAAGACATCCCCCTACATATTTAGTGGAGTTTTTTTTAATGATTCACTTTAAGCATTACTAAAATAAAATTTTTTGCTTTTGTACATATCCCCCTGTGCTTGTTCCCCCAGCCAATTTGTTTGACAATCCCTTGCCTATTAGCCTATTAACTCCTTATGACTTTAATAGGATTCAGATTCAGAACTTTGGCAATGTTTGCTGAACCCTGCTTGAACTTAACCCAGGTACTTTTGGCTCATCAGTACATCTGAGGCTCAGGTGATAACTTAAACTTTCAAGGCAGCAGGAAAACACTGGAATGGGGTCCCGCCATGCACTAGTGCGGACCTCATGCATGCACAAAATTAACTCTTCTCTTTCCCATACCATGCAGCGAGATACATGGGGTCTCCATATTGCAGGTTTGGTTACTTTTCAGGGGAACCAACTTCTAGGGAGGGAGGCAGAACATCTACCTCCCTCGCTACCAGAGAACCTGTCATCTACGCCAGGTACTGCTGTTGACTGGCTGCTTAACATGTTCCCACCAGTTCATGGTTACCATGGCAGCTATACTCCTCCATCTGTCCTATCGAGTTATCACCTGGTAGTGGCCTTCCTCTTCTACCCCATGTGTACTTTACAGGCCCTGTTTCCTCATGCACCCCTTTATAGTAACTTCAGACCAGTCTTTTAAACAGTTTAAGATCTCTACTGGAGGTTCTGCAGCATTAGAGACTATAGTCCAGTCACAACTTTTCCTAACTATATAACAAACATCTGGCTGCCAGGCATGCCTGTCCAGGTGTCATTCGTGGTAAAGTCCTTAGGAGGTAAGTTCCCATGCGGGTAACTTGTGAGTAGGTGCAGCTCACGTCTTCTGGGGTGGAACCTCACTCCTCACTTCAAATGCATTCCCCGGAACTCCCCCTGAGCCCGGCATTCCCCCTTTTATATATACATGAAGTGGAGGGCAGGACCCATGGAAAAACCTGGGAAAACACCTAACCAGCATTAACCCTTACCACCTGGGCAGTCGAACATCTCTAACTATATACTCACACTTGTAGGCACTTGTCTAGAAGAATTCTTCTAGTGTAAAACAGAGGAAGAAACACAGCGCCTCTAAGTGTAGACTGTAATGCAAGTTTAATGGTTAAAAGTAAGTAGGCAACTCACATGTTAATTGATAAATAACAGGCTCATCATGAATATAGATGCTCAGTACACCTCATCGCCAAGATGATAGGCGGCAAAGGAATGTAATCGATTTCTAGGTTAAAACCCTAGAGGGAGAACCCTGTGCCAGGATGTGCCTCATATACTTAATATCTCGCCCAGCATGCATAGCAGGCCCCCCAAGCCTGCTGATTGGCCAGATACTAAACATCCTTAACACATAATGTTAACTCTAGCACACCCTGCTGGAGCCAGCTCTACACAGCATGTGACTATGTTAAAGAGAAATTTCAGATATGTATATTTACATATATTGCTTTGGACCAATGTAACTATGTATATACATACCTGGCCGATCCCCTTTGAACCTGGAAATAACTTAAGTAGACACCTCTACTCCTCTGATCTTTAGTTACTTCCAGGTCATATGCTGAGTGGCCGGCCTGATACATTCTGAACACAGGCGATCAGCCCCTCTGCATGTGCACCATTTAGAGAATGCTTTGCATTTTCTGAATGAACTCATTCTCTAATTGGAGGAGGTGGAGAGTTTGACATCACTGCCTTACCTCTCCATCTCTTCTAGAGAACCCTTTGTATTTATTCAGAGAATGCTTTACATTCTCAGAATGCTTTACATTCTCTGAATGTAGCCCGTGATAAATGGCCAACCTCCTGTGTTCAGAATGCCAAAGGGTAGCTGCTCAGCATGGGACCCAGAAGCATATGGAGATCAGTGGAGTAGCGGTGTCTACATCAGTGATTTCCTGCTTCCAGAGGCATTGGCCAGGTATGGTATATACATGGTTACATTAGTCTAGCTTGGACCAATGTAACTACTGTATGTAAGAATATACCATGGAGTACCTGAAGCTGGAGCTCATCTTTAATTTACTCAAAGTTTAGAAAACACTAACCATCACAAAGCTAAACTGCCTAGAGCTCATTAACAGATTACAAAGTACAACAAGAGAATTTGGAAAAATACTGTATCCCTACACAGGAAAAAGGAGTATGCTGTCAGTGGCAAACTGGATGAGCAGAACAGATTTAATTGCTAACTTTGTGATGTAGAAGAGTGGAACCTTATGAAGATGCATTATAATGTGATGGGTGGTTTGCAGTCCTAGAGGATGCTCACCAGCAACTGTGGGGTCCTACTGGACCCCCAGAGGAGTTTACTAAAATTTTTGAAAGGATTGGCATGCCACACCAGTTTGTATAGTCATTTGAAAGATTTTATTTTGAAAAAGCCTATTGGAACAATCTTTCAAAGAACTATACAAACTGGTATGGTGCTATCATCCTATCAAAAATTTAGAGTTAATTGCCAAGACAGAGAAAAGTTTTTAGGCAACAAATGAACTGGGTTGACAACTGATTAGGTAAAGTGATCCTAGTAACTCTTCAACTTGAGAAGCAAGTTTAATGCTTCATTGTCAGGAATCTTGTATCTGAGGTCTTATGTTTTCAATATGAAATACTATAAATTGGAGATCAACTTGAATGTAAATACCATTTTCAAAATGAGTGAATTGAGAGAAGCTGTCATTTTGTGTTTTGCACAAATGTGAAAGAACAAAAACAATACATTATGTTATCTGACATAGCACATGATCACATATCAGAAGGCAAAGGGCCTGAGACATCATGTATTAAAAGGGCCACCTGGTTTCTGATGAAGGCCTAGTACTTGAAGTACTTGTAACTTTAAATTTTTAAAGCAGACATAGCATTACTGAAGGAGGGCATGCTGAAATGTAAAAGTCCTGTACACGAGACATCCACCCCAATACTAGTAATGTTCTGCTTTACCTGCAAAGTTGTGGTTATTTTTTATTATTATTATTATTATTATTATTATTCAGAATTTAAATAGAGCCAACAGTCTGCACATTGACTTTACTATTACTGCTAAATTATTATTAGTAAGAGTAATGGTAGTTGTTGTAGTAGAAGCATAAATATTCCCAGCTGTTTTATTTTATATCTTTTATCTGTTTTTATTTTTAAAGATCCCTAATTCCTGGAAGGCTTGCTGTTTATTTGCTTTTACAACACCCCCAGGAGAACCCTTTCCAAAGTTGCTACAATCTAAACCAAATAAATAAAAAAAGGAATTTCCCCTCTATACAGAGTGCTGGGGAAAAAATGATATATTACATTTGTCTCACTTAAAACAATATTAAAATGAGCCTTCTTCACAGCATAATGATTCTGTTACAGGAAATGGTCCTTTCAAAGCAAGTACTGTTGCCAGCATTGTAATTTGATAAAACACATTAATATCCAAGAAAAATGTCACCTATTCACCCGAATTAAAAAATATAAAGATTACTTTTGATCTGAAAGAGTGTGATTTTATATTTCCTAGCTGTTATGATGCTATTACTATAAAATTGATAAACAATAGGCATAATAACAATCCCTATGCCTATTATACCTTTAAAGTGTGAAAAACTCTATACTGTTCCAGATTTTCAGACCATATACTGTATATTTAAACTACTGCATGCACCACTGTTGGGTTGTTCCACAATGCTCAGATCAATTGCCATGTTTTGTGTATGTTATCTTATGTATCAATTGAGGACCCATTCACACCCATCAGTAAACACATTTGTTATTTTCAATGGCACCCCAATGCAACAAGGCAACGCAGCTCTGACTTGCATTGCAGCATGCCACAATGAATTGTGTTGTGATGTAACTGAAAAGCGTAGCTCTGATCCAAAACTACTACAATAGATGTAAGTGATCAAAAACGAATACACACATAAAGTGAAATCCACATCTATTGATAGAAGTGACCACAATTTTATATATGTATATGTGTATATAAATATATATACAGTATCTCACAGAAGTGAGTACACCCTTCACATTTTTGTAAATATTTTAATATATCTTTTCATGTGACAATACTGGAGAAATGACGCTACAATGTAAAGTAGTCAGTGTACAGCTTGTATAACAGTGTAAATTTGCTGTCCCCTCAAAATAACTCAACACACAGCCATGAATGTCTAAACCGCTGGCAACAAAAGTGAGTACACTCCTAAGTTAAAATGTCCAAATTGGGCCCAATTAGCCATTTTCCCTCCCCGGTGTCATGTGACTAATTAGTTTTACAAGGTCTCAGGTGTGAATAGGGAGCAGGTGTGTTACATTTCGCTCTCACTCTCTCATACTGGTCACTGGAAGTTCAGCATGATTCCTCATGGCACAGAACTCTCTGAGAATCTGAAAAAAAAAAGAATTGTTGCTCTACATAAAGATGGACTAGACTCTAAGAAGATTGCCAAGACCCTGAAACTGAACTGCATCATGGTAGCCAAGACCATACATCGGTTTATCAGAACAGGCCTCACCATGGTCGTCCAAAGAAGTTGAGTGCACATGCTCAGCAGCATATCCAGAGGTTGTCTTTGGGATATAGACATATGAGTGCTGCCAACATTGCTGCAGAGGTTGAAGGGGTGGGGGGGGGTTAGACTGTCAGTGATCAGACCATATGCCGCACACTGCATCAAATTGGTCTGCATACGTCCCAGAAGGAAGCCTCTTCTAAAGATGATGCACAAGAAAGCCTGCAAACAGTTTGCTGAAGACAAGCAGACTAAGGAAATGGATTTCTGGAACCATGTCATATGGTCTAATGAAACCAAGATAAACTTATTTGGTTCAGATGGTGTCAAGCGTGTGTGGTGACAACCAGGTGAGGAGTAAAAAGACAAGTGTGTCTTGCCTACAGTCAAGCATGGTGGTGGGGGTGTCATGGTCTGGGGCTGCATGAGTGCTGCCAGCACTGGGGAGCTATAGTTCATTGAGGGAACCATGAATGCCAACATGTACTGTGACATACTAAAGCAGAGCATGATCCTCTCCCTTTGGAGACTGGGCCGCAGGGCAGCATTCCAACATGATAACGACCCCAAACACACCTCCAAGACTACCACTGCCTTGCTAAAGAAGCTGAGGGTAAAGGTGATGTAGTCTTTGTAGTGATCTGCTGAGAGCCTGAGCCAGCCATACCTGCCCCCTCCACATTCCAGCACTCCAGTAAGCACTGGAGGGGCAGAACATTGACTGACAGTCATGGCTCTCTGCTCAGAGTGGAGGGGAAGAACTGAGCAATCAGCAGTTTTTGATTGCTCAGTTCTCTGCGCAGAGTCAGTGGGGGATATATGCAGCATCAGATTGATGCTGCATCCACCTAGGTGACCCCATACTTCTCTTTTAAACACAGTTTGGAATTGTAGAGTAATTTTCCAAAACATTTTTAAAGTAAACTTCATACATTTGCTGTATTACTTGGCAAATGTTTTGTTATTCTTTACAGCCAATGCTGTGGTTTAAACAGTAAACCCACTGTATAGTCAGGCAGGGAACACATGAATTCCCTGGTTCAGTAATACAGCTTCCTATATCAGTTTTTAACCTCTGGCCTGCTGGCCTGCTTGTTGGACAGTGAGTTAGCATCATCACCTCTGACCCAGAAGTGGTCAAGGAATTAGTAAAGCTAATGTGGCTGAAGTGTGTAAATCACAAAACTGGCTGTAGATGCTTACAAATCTTGTCATGGTAAGACAATATATATATTTCCTGGACTATCCTCACATCAGCACACAATGGGTTAACCCTCCATAGGTAATCTCCGGGACCACCTCCTATAGCTTAGAATAAAAGACTGATCCAAAAATGAACAAAATATATCCTTCCATAGTGTGTACTTTCCTCTATCCAAAGCACCTAGTGTGATTTCTGTCTCCTCTCTCCTTCCTCTGCTATCTTCATGGGTCACTTATAACAGGTTATCCCAATACCAAACAATCCCAGGAGAGGACCCTGCTCCTTTCAAGTACACATCAGGTGAGTCACAGCCTCAGCTATGCATGTTTCCCTTTGAGACTGTGTAGTCCATTCGATCCACTTAGATCTCAGATTACACTCAACTCCCTGCTCCATGCTGTGCAGTCTGTGACATAAGATCCCCACCTCCTGCTTTCTGGAGCTCAGTAAAGCTGTACTTTGTACTGTGAACAAGTGTAGAGGTGAGGTGTCTTGCAGATAAACTGGTACAACGTATGAAGGAGGATTTGTTCCATCACCTGAGGCTAGTCACTTCACTGTGTATATGTAAGGGTTTAAAAAAAATGGCACTTGTTCACAATATACAGTGCTTTGGCAAAATAATCAAAATAAAGTAATTTAGTTTAGTTTGACTTTACTTTAATCATACACAGTTAGCCACATAGATATTAATTGGTTTAGATTATTCAGTATTTCTGCAATGATTAATGCTGGTTCTAACTATGGGTAAGCTATAGATTTTTCAGGACCTTTTCTTGCTTTTTTTGTATGAATAGAAATTAGAAAGAGACATGATGAATGTATCCCTTCAGTTTCAAACTAAGTAGTCAGTTTATTTGTATGAAACGACTGCTTCTGGAATTCTTCAGCATATGTTTTTGCACATATATAATAATCATTCCAGAAGGCTTTATTTTTAGTAAGTACATACTCTGAGTAAAGCTATTTCTTGACATAAAATATATATTTTTAAACTAATTTAAAATAAACTCTAGTGATGCAAAGTTTAAACATGAGTTATCACAGATGGCAGTTTTGACTGATCTAAAGTCAATATATATTACATTTTTTTTCTGTCACTGAATGTCTTTAAAACGCATTAGATGGTATAATGGGGGATGTATTTGGATTCTTAACAGAACATCCAAGCATTATTTTACACTTTCAAATGTTTTTATTGTTGTAACTAGGTATCAGTGTAATTATATTGTTGTTTGTTTGCCTTACCTTGTAATGATGGGCTCACATGTTGTGGCTGCAGTCAGGGCAGCCATCAGAACTTTTGGGACCCATTATACAGCTATAGACCTGTGCTCCCCTGACCACCAACATTCCCCAAGGCCCACCCACTGGCCATCCTACCAAGTCCTTCTGTGCACCCACATTTATTTTAACGCTCTTACAGCATATTATATGAAAATGAAATGTGTGTTCCAAGTCATCAGTGTTTTCAAGATTTAACAGTACGAAATAAAAATATGTTGGCAAAAAAATATGAAGCCTGTCACCACTACATTTCACCTCTCCTTCCTTTACATGATGCCCATTTCGCAGCTAAATAGGCATGTAAAGGAAGGGGGGTTAAAATTTTCACCTTACCTTCCTTTAAATGCCCATTTCAATCCCCCCACTCCTTCCTATACATAGCCATTTCATCCCAAGCCAGGAAAGAGACAGCACAATCAAGCAAAGACATCCCCATATATTCAGCAAAGAGACAGCCCAATCCAGAAACGAGACAGCCCAATCCAACAAAGAGCCATCCCCATATATTTAGCAAAGAGACAGCCCAATGCAGCAAAGAGACATTCCCATATAGCAAAGAGCCATCCCTATATATTCAGCAAATAGACAGCCCAGTCCAGCAAGTAGACATCCCCATATAACAAAGACACAGCCCAATCCAGAAAAGAGACATTCCCATATATTCCGCAAAGAGGCACCCCATTCCAGCAAAGACACATCCCTATATATTCAGCAAAGAGACATTCCAATTCAGGAAAGAGCCAGCACAATCCAGAAAACAGACATCCCCATCTAGCAAAGAGACAGCCCACTCCAGCAAAGAGATATCCCTTAAATATCAAAGAGAAAGCCTAGTGCAGCAAAGAAACATCCTCATATAGCAGAGAGACAGCCCAATCCAGGAAAGAGAAAGCACAATCCAGCAAAGAGACATCTCAATTCAGCAAAGATACAGCCCAATCCAGCAAAGAGATATCCCCATCCAGCAAAGAGACAGCCCAATCCAGCAACAAGACATCTCCATCCGAGCAAAGTGACATCCCAATCCAGCAGAGAGACAGTCCAATCCAGCAAAGAGATGGCAAAATCCATATATTAAGCAAAGAGACAGCCCAATCCAACCCACATCCACATTTACCCCCTCAGCATCAGTATAATCCCAGTCTGCAGGAATGTCTGCTCAGCTCACAGATATAGGAATTGTGCAGCAGCAATGTACCACTTACACATTCAATGGGAAGGCCGCAAAAACTCCCCCCCTTTCTCTTCACCACCACCAACCAACTAAGCTCCAGCTGTCAGTAATGCCAGATGCGGACCTTTCCTCTCAGACTTTCTCTTCCCTTCCCTCAGTTTGACTGAACCATGCCCACCTGCCACCAGCAGCAAGACAAATGATTCTGTAGCTGAGCAGGCAGCTCAGGATGCCTGGGAGGCCAGGCCCCTTATAGTCATATAGCAAAGAGACATCCCCATATAGCAAAGCGACAGCCCAATCCAGCAGAGACATCCTCATATTTTCAGCAAAGAGACAGCCAAATCCAGCAGAGACATCCCCATATAGCAAAGAAACAGCTCAATCCAGCAAGGAGAAACCCCTATCCAGCAAACAGATAGCCCAATCCACCAAAGAGACAGTCACAGCACAGGCCCACATCTACATTTAGCCCCTCAGCAGCTGTATAACCCCAGTCTGCAGGAATGTCTGCTCAGGTCACAGGTATAGGAATTGTGCAGCAGCAATGTACCACCTACACATTCAATGGGCAGGCTAGTCCATGAAAGCTCCCCCCTTTCTCTTCACTGCCACCAACCAACTAAGCTCCAATCCCAGCTGTTAGTGATGCCAGATGCGGACCTTTCCTCTCAGACCTTCTCTTCCCTTCCCACCGTTTGACTGAACCATGCCCACCTGTCACCAGCAGCAAAACAAATGATGCTGTAGCTGAGCAGGCAGCTCAGGATGCCCGGGAGGCCAGGCCCCTTATAGTCATATAGCAAAGAAGACATCCCCATATAGCAAAGAGACAGCCCAATCCAGCAGAGACATCCTCATATTTTCAGCAAAGAGACAGCCAAATCCAGCAGAGACATCCCCATATAGCAAAGAAACATCTCAATTCAGCAAGGAGACACCCCCATCCAGCAAACAGATAGCCCAATCCACCAAAGAGACAGTCACAGCACAGGCCTCAGTCAATGAACAGAGGGAGTCCCGGGATAGCCAAGACTCCAGTGCAAATCGCTGGATCGAGATGGTCCTAGGTGAGTATTAGGGTAATCTGTGGGGATGCTGCACAGAGAAGGTTTTTTACCTTCATGCATAGAAAAACCTTAAACCTTTATAACCACTTTAAGTGTAAACATCACAAATACATAAAGGAGTTGATTTAGGCCCCTTTCACATCTGGGTGTTTGTGATCTCAGGCAGAATTGCTGTGATTCCGCCTGCAATCCCAAAGCACTCTGAAAAATTTACAAATTGCACCACGCTTGTTTGAATGCTTGTCTCCCCAGAAGAAGTACCTGCTCCTTTTTGAGTGACAAGCGTCACGTGATATAATTTGTCGTGTTTGCAGCACAATTTATCACGCGATAACACCGCACCACGTTCGGGTGCCATTGAAAATGAATGGCACCCGAACACGCATGGTGCGAGTTGTCATTTTTGCAGAGCGCTTTGGGATCGTGGGGAGAAATACAGTAATTCTGCCAAAGATCACAAACGCCCAGATGCGATTGGGGCCTTAGGGAAAGCAAATAAACTGTTCACTTTGTAAGGAAAGTTACACTTTGCTATAAAATTTTCCCCAAAGCTTAGTAAATGCAGTGAAAATTCACTATGCAAAGAATGTCCAATCCCTTGCTAGGTTATAAATCAACCCCAAAATGTTTCCAACAGCCTGTACATCTGTCGAAGTATGGGCAAGTATTTATTGCTAAGTTATAAATATCACTAGGTCTATGCCTTTGACGGAAGAAAGACTTAGAATGCCAAATTACATTCTTACACCACTCATCAAGCTGATTTTGAAGTGCCCTTCTGGAAAGACTTGAATATCATGCTATCAACAATTATGAATCTCCCTATTTGGCTTACAAAATTTTAACTGCTGTATGTACATTTAAAATGTACTGTATATGTACTTTGTATGAAGCCATGAGTAAATAAAGAAAATGTATTCAAGTAAGGATACTGCTAGAATTTCTGGTAGAAATCATTAGGGGAGAATGATTTGAAATGGTGCACACAGAATCTAGTGCAACTCTGTATAGTAACCAATCAGCTTCTAGGTTTTATTGCCAAAGCTTAATTGAACAAGCAGAAGATAGAAGCTGATTTGTTACTACCCATATGGAAGAAAAATATATTTGAAATATTTTTTAAAAATATTCTTCCCTTTGCTGGATTGTGCTTCCTCTTTCCTGGATTGGGCTGTCTCTCTGCTATATGAGGATGTTTCTTTGCTGCACTAGGTCTTCTCTTTGCTATATAGGGGATGTCTCTTTGCTAGATTGGGCTGTCTCTTTGCCGGATAGGGATGTCTGTTTTCTGGATTGTGCTGGATCTTTCCTGAATTGGGATGTCTCTTTGCTGAATATATAGAGATGTGTCTTTGCTGGAATAGGGGGTCTCTTTGCTGAATATATGGGAATATCTCTTTGCTGCCCACATGGAAGAAAAGTATATTTGAAATATACTTTAAAAATATTCTTCCCAAATATATTGGCATATATTAGAAATACGACAATTTTGGCCATATTCTATATATATATATATATATATATATATACTGTATGTTGAAATGCGTTTTTATTACAAAATATCTGAAAAATATTTCTGAAAAATATTTTTAAAAATACATTTCAAATATACTGCATGTCTTTAAAAATGCAAATCTACATTTTTGGAATGCATTTACAAATATATGTAAAAATATATGTTAAAATGACTTTTTATATGTTAAAAAAAATCTGAAGAATATATTTTAAAAAAGTATAAATTAATATAAAATAAATCTATTCTCCAGATATTTTTTAACTTATTTGAAATGTATTTTTAAAAATATTTTTCAGATATTTTGTAATAAAAACACATTTCAACATACAGTATATATATATATATATATTGAATATGGGCAAAATTGTAGCATTTAAAATATATGTCAATATATTTGGGAAGAGTATTTTTTAAATATATTTCAAATATATTTTTCTTCCAAGTATGCACAGCTGCACCAGATTCTGTGTGCGCCAGTTTTAGTAAACCCCCCCCCCATTTGTCTTCTATTGATTTGGAACCCATTTCCTTAGTAATGTGCAGATCCACTGTAACCAAAATTTGTTTACTGTGGTCATCTAGATGACATATGAGTATTACACAGTAGCACTCATAGCACTGTGTGGTTATGTTGATATTCTAAATTTCTTTTACAAAAATTGTAATTTCTTCTAGTCCCAATCTCAGTGCAGTCCCCAATTTCACTACATGGACAAGTACTGAACACAGGGTAATTCAACCGTAAATTAGAAATCATCTTTTAGCCTGGGTTCACACTGATGCGGTGTGGAATTTGCAGAATTTTCTGTGCGAATTCTGCACCGCATCACAATCACACCCACTTCATGCGAACCGCTGCGGGTGCATATGTTAACAACACCCCAAAATTGGTCCACAAAACGCAGTGCGATGTGCACAATCAGATCGCATGGGTGTGACTACCCATGCGATCTGATTCTAGCGCAGACCAAAAAAAAGGGTCCTGCACCTTTTTGGTGTGGATGCGGTGCGATTGGAGCCATACAAAATGCATGGCTCAAATGTATGGTCAAATCGCACCACACATAATCCGCATGTGATTTGCACAGGAATGCGGTGTGGTTCCTGTGCGAATCACATGCGATATATAGCGCATCGCACAAGTGTGAACCCTGCATAAAGAGTGGACTTGGTAAGAAATAGTAAGAAATTCTTCTCTGCAGAGAGCATACTAGAGCTATCTGTAAATCAGATGATTTGCAATAAAGCTATGAAGGGGCAGAGCTCTTTATCTGACTGAATAAAGTTATGGATGTATGCCTAGGGAAAATTGGAATGATGACAGAAATCTTTTCTACTTTTTAATAACAAAGTCAGAACATCAGTTATGTTCCAGGAGGTCAATACAGGGTTAATTGAAATAGAAGAAAAACATCCAGGCACACAAAAAATAACATTAAAAGGGGCATTGCAGAGCAAAAAGAAAAAGAAAATGGACAAGCCTTTGATTTATATAAAGATCACAACTCATATTATGTGTTTAAAGCGAAAAACCCTAAAAAAAAAATGGAATATGTTGCAGTTTAGCAATCATTAGATGCAGTGGCTGCATTACTTTTCTTTTTTCTGGCTCTTTCCCTCTGTTTTCACCTGGTGATCTGGCCAGATACCTCATGTATTAGAGTGTTACTCAATATGGATGAAGGAGCACAGGGGGCACCTTTCGACAGCAGCATTATCATTCTGGGGGGAAGGGACCATTAGATGTACTAGTAGATTTAAATACACTTACAAATTGAAGTTGAACGCCAGTTAACACTTTCCATTTGCCCGCCAGAGGATTTACCCCCTTTCCTGACCAGGACATGTTTTGCAATACGTTGCATTACTTTAACTAACAATTGCGCAGTCATGCAACGCTGCACACAAATAAAATTTACATCCTTTTTTTCCCACGAATAGAGCTTTCTTTTGGTGGTATGTGATCACCTGTGCATTTTTTATTTTTTGCGCTATATAAAATAAAAATGCTGACAATTTTGAGAAGAAAAAAATATTTTTGACTTTTTGCTATTAACCTTTTCCAGTAAAAAATATTTAAAATTCAAATTTCCTAATAAATTTAGGCCAAAATGTATTCTGCTACATGTCTTTGCTAAAATAAAATCCCAATACATGTAAATTAATTGGTTTACATGAACGTTATAGCTTTTCCAAATGGCGGTATAGATACTGGAAATTTTCTTTTTTTTTTACTAGTAATGGCGGTGATCAGCGACTTATAGTGGGATTGCGGGACTGCGGTGGGCATTCTGACACTGGGGGGAACTGACTAACTGTCACTGACATCCCCAGTGACACCAATACAGTGATCAGTGCTAATAAAAAGAGCTGACACTGTACTAATGGCACTGGGTAGGAAGGGGTTAACATCTGGGGCAATCAAAGGGTTAACTATGTGCTGTTTCACAGTATCCTGTGTGAGTGTTTTACACTGTAAGCACACTGCTTTGCATGGCTCAGCCATACAAAGCAGTGTGAAGGAGCTGACAGGTGAGAGATCTGTGTTGTTTATACACTGGTCTCTCCCCTATAGGAGATACGCAGCGATCACCGGGTGCCGGTGAGTAATCACCGACCAGGACCCAGTGATTGACAGCCGAGGTTGCAAATGGCAGCGCGGGCAAGGCTCCCGCGCCCCCTACCCGGGACTGCAAATTCACATATATATACATGATTTTGTGCACTCGTGCCACCCTGTAGCAGTATTCCTGCTATAGGGTGGCGCAGAACCGGCTAAGCAGTTACAGCAACAGTAGGGTTTATTTATTAAAACTGGAGAGAGCAAAATCTGGTGCACTTCTGCATAAAAACCAATCAGCTATCAGGTTTTATTGCCAAAGCTTAATTGAACAAGCTGGAGTTAGAAGCTGATTGGCTACCATGCACAGCTGCACTAGATTCTGAGTGCTCCAGTTTAATAAATCTCCCCCAGTGTTTTTCCTTTTGGGATAAAGGTTTTACATAAATAAATAAAAGCTGATCATTGTAAACACTCCTGTCAGTAATAAATGGTTTGTCTAAATCACCCAGCTGCAACATCTTAAGGACAGCTTATTCTTTTAAAAAACAACAGACTTACTGGCCAGATCATCACGTATTATAAAGGAAAGAAAGCCTAAAATAGAAAACTAATGCAGCCATCACATCCAATAATTTGTAAGCTTTTGTAAGTATAATAAGTGTTTGCGTTTGAGTTTAATACCACTTTAAATGTAAAAAATTAATTGGAGATACATTGGATGGAAATTGGAAGTCATAAGGTTCCACTTTAAATATTAAGGCATTATGATGTATCCATATTATGTTGATTTTCTGTATTTTGTAAAATATTATTATTATACATGATTTATATAGCGTCAATAGTTTGCTCAGCGCTTTACAGTATAAAGGGAGACAATACAGCAACAATACAGTTCAATACAAGAGGGATAGGAGGGCCCTGCTCCTTGGAGCTTACAATCTAGGAGGGATATATTACTATATAAACCAAACACACAGGGGTTTATTTACTAAAGCTGGAGAGTCCAAAATCAGACTCCCTTCTGCATAGAAACCAATCAGCTTCCAGGTTTCATTACCAAAGCTTCATTGAACAAGCTGAGGTTAGAAGCTGATTGGTTTCTATGCAGAAGGGAGTCTGATTTTGGACTCTCCAGCTTTAGTAAATAAACCCCACAGTGTCTCAGCCAATTTGATGTGGCTCTAAAGAAAGGTAATAAATAGTCTACATGTCTCAAACACAAGGCCTGTGGACCAAATCCTGCCCGCCAGGCCATTTCATGTCGCCCTTTCACCCAGGGGTTTTTTTCAGCTAGAACATGGTGGAACTCCACCATGCATTTTCCTGAACTCTGCATACATAGTCTTACAGATACAACCATAATGCGAATGCAGCCCGCAATGAAACCCCTGGTATACACCCCTGGTCTACATCTTTCAGCACCAAATGATAGTTTGTCAGTAAACTATACTGTATATCATGAAGGCCATTCAGCCACTCTGGATGCCTTGGCGCAAAAGGGCATCAGTTTCATAACTCCACCTTCTATTTTGAAGACTAGGAATGAGCTGAAGTACCGACGATTTAGTTCATGGTGGGTTGTCTGAATTGTAGTGAAGTTCAGGTGCCCAATCCAATTGCCCCTGAAGTCAATAGGAGATGAATCTTAGAAATAAGTATTGGATATTTCCCAACCTTCTATGCAAGGGATTGTCAAACAAACAGCACGAGACACTACCTTGGCAAACATGTACCCATTGAATTGTTTTAAAGTTTTGTTTGGTGGGGAGCAGTGATTTTTTTCTTAACCACTTACCTACCAGGCACTTTTACCCCCTTCCTTCCCAGGCCAATTTTCAGCTTTCAGCACTGTTGCACTTTGAATGACAATTCCGCTTTCATGCAACACTGTACCCAAGCCAACTTTTTATCATTTTATTGAGACAGATAGAGCTTTCTTTTGGCAGTATTTAACCATTAGCCGCCCGGCCAATAGCCGTTTGGCGGCTTGAAAAGCGCTGCAGCTTTCCGGGTCCACGCCATTTGGCGTGCTCCCGCACATGCGCCGTTTGCGCTATTGCAGAGCGGCGCAGCAGCGGGATCTGTCACCGCCCGTGCACCTCGGACACGGCCGATGACAGATCCGAGTACCGGCTCCCGTTGCCGGTACCATGTGACCTGCCGCGACCAATCACAGCAGGTCACATGATAGTTGTATACAATGGATGGCTTCATTCATGATGCCATCCATTGTATACTAGTGCCTAGCTGTGAATGGTCATAGCTAATCACATGCACATGTCATGTGATTAGCTGTGACCAAATCACAGCTAAGCACAAAAAAAAAAAAAAAAAAGCTGAATGAATCGATTTCATTCAGCTAAATGCTTGCTTATAGCAAAGTAATTCTTTGCTATAAGCAAATTGTGTAAAAAAAAAAAAAAAAAAAAATACTGATCACTTCCCCAAAGTAGTACAATGTTACTATGGTAACATTGTACTATTTTGGTCATAGTAAAATATGAAAAAAAATCTTAAAAAAAATAAAAAAAAATGTAATAAAAAATTAAATATAATAAAAAAATAAAAAAAAATTAAAAAAAAATATAATTTTTTTTTTTTTTCATACTGTCACCAGTCAGTGTCCCTGTTCACCGCCATGCCAGTTATTTGATGACGCTGTACTGCACTGGTGACAGTATGTAAAAAAAAAAATAGTGAAAATAATATTTTTCATTTTTTCATTTTCGGAAAAATTATGACAAAAAAATACAACTTCAAAAAACTCGCCATGCCTCTTATGAAGTACGTCCGACTGTCTACTCAGCAAAAAGGGGTCATTTGGGGATATCTGTACTATTCTGACATTCTTGGACCTCAAGAAATTAGATTGGCTGTCAGTACTTCAGGATTGATCAATATTCAGATCTATACCATAGTTTGTGAACTCTATAACTTTCCTACAAACTAAATAATACATCCTAATTTGGGTTATTTTCACCAAAGACATGTAGCAGAATACATCTCGTCCTAAATTTATGAAGAACAATTATTTATTTGTAAACTTTTATAACAGAAACAAAGAAAAATGTGTTTTTTTTTCAAAATTTTTGGTCTTTTTTTGTTAATTTAGCAAAAAATAAAAACCCCAGCGGTGATTAAATACCACCAAAAGAAAGCTCTAGTTGTGTGAAGAAAATGATAAAATTTTAGTTTGGGTACAATGTTGTATGACTGCGCAATTGTCATTCAAAGTGTGAGAGCGCTGAAACCTGAAAAATGGCCTGGGCAGGAAGGTGTAAAATTGCACGGTATTGAAACGGTTAATCACCACCGGGTTTTTTTTTAATTTTTTGCTACAAAAATTAAAAAATAAAACATTTTGCGGAAAAATGTTTTTATTAGCTTCTGTTATAAAATTTTGTAAATAATTTTTTTTCCTTCACTGATGTGTGCTGATGAGGCTGCACTGATGGGTGGCACTGATAGACAGCACTGATGGCACTGATAGGTGGCACCGGTGGGTACTGACAGGCATCATTGATAGGCACTGAAAGGCAGCACTGATGGCCACTGATAGGTGGTACTGACTGACACTGATAGGCATCACTGACAGGCACTGAGAGATGGCACTGATAGGTGGCACTGATGGGTACTGATAGACTGTACTGATGAGGTGGCACTAATAGGCGGAACTGTGGCATTGACAGGCATCACTGATGGGCACTGAAAGGCAGCACTGATGGGCACTGATAAGGAGCACTAATGGACACTGATAGGAAGCACTGAATGGCACTGATTGGCACTGAAAGGTGGCAGTGATGGGCACTCATAGGCAGCAATGATGGGCACATATAGGCGGCACTTACTGGCACTGATATGTGGCATTGATGTGCACTGATCGGTGGCAATGATGGGCATTGAAGGGCAGCACTGATGGGGCTGCACTGATTATCAGGGCACTGATGATGATTGATGATCAGTGTAGATGTCCCCTATGGGGAATGCTGCTTACTGACTCTCCTCTCCTCACACTGACAGTACGTGAGGAGAGAACTGCCGAAAACCTGCATTTTCTGTTTACATGTGATCAGCTGTAATTGGACACAGCTGATCACATGGTAGCACTTACTTCATCGGCTCTTTACCGCAATCGGTTATCTGCTGTATCCTAGGGACACAGCACACCATCGATCGATCACTGTGCAGCGTGCCCCCGTGGGCACACATGCGCAGATAGAGTGGGAGGATCTCATATGACGTCCTCCCAGAACAAGAGAGCTCCCGCCCGGCAATATATTCCTTATACGGTGGGCAGGAGGCTGGTAAAGGGCAAAATTCTTTGAATTAAAATGCCTGGGGGTGCTCTTAACTTGCCTGTGAAGTGGCACATCTGTACAATGCATACAACCTACTTCAGTAAAACTGACATTTACAAAAAATGCAGTCTTATTTGCCAGTAAATGACAGACTACACTGTTCTATTTGTAAACACCCACAGCTTCATTAACAGCCATTTACAGCAAAAGCAGCCATATGTAGTAGAGGTAGAAAAACTGCTATTGTATATGACATTTGTTTCCCACCAAACGGCTATATGTTCATGTGTTGTCCAAACAGACAAGCAAAGTTCAGTTTGCACTTGAAGAGTGTATCCCTATTGAAGGCTAAACCCGATATTATCTGAATTTATGATGGATGTATGACATTCAGATACCTTCTTTTTAGGACAGTTCTACTGTGCATCCCATTGATTTAGCAGAGCATGGCCGGATCTAGGGGGGTGCTGGGGTGGGCTACATCCCCCCCCAGATTTCTGTTGTGCCCCCCCAGGCCAAGCCACCTGATGGATGTTTTGCTTGGCTACCTCCATCTAGCCCCTCACTCAACACAAGCCTACAAGGGGAGGGAAAGCCTGAAAAGGAGAAGTGGCAGAGAGGATAGAGTCTGTAGCAGGTGCTGTGCTTCCCCTCCTATCAGAACAGCATTCCTCCATGTGGCAGATAGCACAGAATCACTCTTCTGTCGGGCTGCACACCCGGCAGCAGGACACATGGGTGGGGAGCCACGTGTGCAGCTCAACAGAAGAGCGATCCTGTGTTATCTGCCACACGGAGGAATGCTGTTCTCATAGGAGGGGAAGGCACAACCCACACCTGCTCCTGGCTCTGTAGCAGTTTCTACCCCTCCTGTAAGGTGTAGGGGGTTGTGCTAGGTGGTGGGATTGGGGGGGGGGGGGGAATTTGGGCTAAAAGGAGGGATGGGGGGGACATTGAGCCAGAAGGGATTGGGGGGAATTTTTGTGCTAGGGGGTTTGTACTAAGGGGAGATTGGGGGGGAGTTGTGCTAGGGGGAGGGATTGGGGAGAATTTGTTCTGGGGGGGGATTTGTACTAGTGGGAGGGAATGGGGAGAATTTGTTCTAGGGGGGGATTTGTGCTAGGGGGAGGGATTGGGGAGAATTTGTTCTGGGGGGTATTTGAGCTAGGGGGAGGGATTGGGGAGAATTTGTTCTAGGAGGGTGGATTGGCGGGAGAGGATTTGTGCTGTGAGGCGGGATTGGGGAGGAATTTTGTACCAGGAGGGGGTGGGAGAATTTGGGTTAATAGGGGTGACGGGGGGATTGTGCAATTTGGGGAGATTTATGATAGGAGGGGGGAATTTGCGGGAGATAATTTGTGCTAGGATGGGAAATTTGAGAAGAAAGAGAATGTGTACTACCGGTAGGAGGGGTGATTTTTGGGGGGTGATGGAGATTTGTGCTAGGAGGGGGGAATTGGTGTGGGATTTGAGCTGGAAGGCAGGATTGGAGGGCAAATATTTGTACTGGGAGGGTGGATTTGAAACTGGGAGGAGGGGGATTTTTGCATTTTTTTGGGTGAAAGAATTTTACCTAGGGGGAGAGTCTACTAGTTAGTGTAGTCTTTTTTTTTTGATGGGGAGGAATTTATGCTGAGACAGGATGTTTACAGTTTGTCATCTTCACTCTAGGTGCTAGATGACCTTGTCCCAGCATTGCCCATGCTACATGCAGAGCACTCAACAGATCTCCTCCTCACCATACAATACATAGCTTAGATCGGATCCCTTACAGACACAGCCTCAATCTGCATAGGGTATAGCTGGCTGCTATGTTGCAGTTCTGTCCTGTGATATTCCCAGATCTGAATGGTAGCACAGCTGCGGTAGCCAGCTGCAAACTGTAGATCAAGGCTATGTCTGTAAGGGAATCCAATCCGAGCTGTTTCCTATGTGGGGAGGAAGAGGCTGGCTGAATGCCCAGGCTATGTGCAGTGTGGGGATGAGAATAGGAGCTCTGCTGAGTGATCTGCCAGCAGTAAACCCAGTCCTCTTCTCTGCTGACCCCTGTACCCTGCTCTGCTGACCCCTGTCTTCTGCCCTGATAACACTTGATCCCCATCCTGCTGACCTCTGCCATCTGCTCTGTTGACCCCTGTTCTCTGCCCTGCTGACCCCTGTCCCCTGCCCTACAGACCACCTGTACACTGCCGTCTTCTACACTCCACTGCTGACCTCTGTCCGCTGCTCTGCTAACTCTGTGCACTGCCTTGATAACCCACTATACTCTGTCGTACAAACTAACGATCTCTGTACTCTGCCTTAAAAACTGCTGACCCTATTCTCTACCCTGATGACCCCTGTATACTGCTCTACTGACTCCAATACACTGCCCACTGGTGGTCCTGACTCCTCCTCTTGCCATGTACCCCCAACAGCAAGCCTCTTGCTATAGGGTACTCAAGCAGGCTTGCTCCTGAACCACACTCCTGTGAATGGGCATTGTCCATTTACACAGAGAGTGTGGCTCGGCCCCCCTCTGCTCTCTCCTATTGACTCAGTGGCTGTGATTGACAGCAGCAGGAGCCAATGGTTCCTGCTGCTGTGTGAGCCAATAAGGAGAGAGACCTGGTAGAGCTGCTGCTCTCGTGCACATCCCTGAATCGAGATGGGGCTCAGGTAGGTATAAGTAGGGGTTGGGGGGAGGGGTGCACCCAGAAGGTTTTTCACCTTAATGCATAGCATTCATTCATTAAGGTGAAAAACTTTCTGACTTTAGAAGCACTTTAAGGTTTGAATTTTTGTCAAAGGGTGGAGATGTTAAAATATCTTCTGTTGAAGACAGATGGTGTTGAAGGCCCTTATGCCTGTTTATGGATGGTTGTTCCAGTATGAAGTAGATGGCCTCTTTTACACCTCTTATAGTTGCCTATCTTAACCTGAAGAACTTGTCAACTATGTTGTCAACTATGTTGGGCCATTTGTTTGTGGATTGAAGAAACTATGAAGCATCTTCAATATTACAGAACAAGTCCAGTTGAATGAATCTAACTACTACTAGCTTTAGGTATGATTTAATATCCCATGGAGTTTGCTCAAAGTGTCACCCTGACAGATCGTTTCGGATTTTTTTTAAACTTTAATTTTAATAGAATGATTAATAATGACCTGGAAGGAGGGAAGGGGGCTATTATTTTTTCTTTGTATCTATTCAGTACATATGTAACCAAATGTAGGACCAAATCATATGTAGGACCAAACCATATGTAGGACCAGAGTAGACAGTATCAAATGAGCACCCTAAGCAGGGCTTCCAGGTTGGTGGTTAGGGTATTTTTTAATCAAATAAATCCTAAAAAAAACTTTAAAACTTTTTGACAAATCTCAGATTTTTTAGGGATTGTATCAAGCTGACTGGTGTTGGAGCAGATTTCAAAGTTAAAAATAATGTCATACCACCTGTTTTCCTTCTGAACTTAGTATGGTCTGAATCTGAACTTCTAGTCCCCGTACTATATTATGATTATTTAAAATACTGTATTATTTATGTTATATATACACAACAAAGGTTACAGAAGGCCAAAAAAACATGATTTTAATAAAGACTAGGTAAAGAAAAGGGACAGAACTATTAGTAATGAAAGCAGTTTATTGATGAAAATTCAGAGGAAGTAAAGTGGAAAAATGAGAAACATGAACGACAATGAAGCATTGATAGAACCACTGAAATCTTGTAGCAGGAGGGCAGTCACCTTGGAGAGGGGAAAGTGGAAGTAGAGGCAGATGATAGATAACCTTGTGTATGTTCATCATTATAGAAGCAGCTGCTCTGTTGGTAGAGTATGTCGACTGTAGGCTTGGTTTAAGATTGGTTTAATGTTGACCCTTCCTCTTCCAGTCTGAGTATCAGACTTACAGATTGCTAATAATAAATAAGATTTTGAACTTTTGCTAGTTCTTAATGATTTTTAATAAATTCATAACTGGGTGTTTATATGCCTGGAGCTCAGCTTTAAAGCTGGATTCTAGTCAGATATTATGTACAAACGTTAATGCAGTGGTGTATTCATTAAACCATTAATAAATTATTTTATTAGTTTCAAACAGTTTAGGATCCGAAAACCGCCTTTTGAAATCTCCTCTAAAGTAAAGCACAAACTGGGAGAAGCAGCACAAGGACCCAGACAGTTGTGCTGTAGTGTTTTTGTGCTAAAAAGCAACATGCTGGTAGGAGGAGATAAAAGGATAGAGAAACAAGCTCTTCAGTTTGCTGCTGCTCTTATCACTGACCAATCACATGCTGAGGGAGGGAAAAGCAAAGAACAAAGTGCATGGACATAACACAATAAAAGCAGTATATTTATCAGAGAAAAATAATTAAAAAATAAAATAAAGAATAAAACTGAAATCACAAAACAGGAAGATAAAATGGAGCATATATCAAGTTCAGGGTAAGAGGTCAGAAACACCATATACTCTTTACTTCTGGGCCACCTATATCAATACCATACAGACACCTAAACCCTCCAAGATTCGCATAATTGGTCTTAACTTTTTGATCTTGAGAGGTGCTGTAATCCATGGGTGCCTTTCTTTGTAATTTTTTTTTAAATCTTTATTTAATCAGTGCAACAGCACATTAAAGCCAGTATATAGTACAGGATAGCAATAATATGGGGGCTGCAGTTTATATAACCAACCATATGACACAACCACAAGGGACAAGTATACTTAAAATATAAAATGCACAACTGGGAAAGAGTCCACTGGTGTGTGACCATTCATTATAGAATCCATATTAAAGAGAAATAGTGCTTCACCAACAAGGTGGGTAAAAAATCAGTCCCTGCTGCATTTTTCAGGAAAAAATAGGGGGGTGGGGGTACTGGAAAAGGGAGGGGAAAGAAAGAGGGTGAAGGAAAAAGAGAAAGAAAGAAAGAAAGAAAGAAAGAAAGAAAGAAAGGGAAAACAGATTAAAAGGTAGCAAAAGGGGAAGAGGATTAAAAGAAAAAGCAAAAAAGTTTCTGATATCTTACACCCTAGCTCTATCACCAGTAGGGTCTTGTTTTTATCAGAGAAAGTGAACCAGGTCCATTTGAACCACTTTTTGCAGAAGTGGTTCTACTGTTTTCTGAGACATGATGTTAATAACAGGAACGCAGTACCCTCTAGTTAATAGTTTACATCCAGATTTCTGCAGCCTTGAAGGGATAGAGAATTTGTGCACAAAAAGAGAAGAAAAACTCCTCTGCTGTGGCACGGTTGAGTACCTAATTTGAAAAGCATGCCAAACTGGTAGTGGTGGTTCAATCATTGATCAGATATCCAAGACCGATTTCCAGCTGTTGTCAATCCTGTAATCTGATTAGATTTTTATGCAAGAAAGAGCAGCAAGTAGTGTCCTGACGACTAGGAAGATAACAAAAGAATTTCCAATAATGGGGTACATAGGAGAATGAGCTGAAGAGTTGATAGCTAGCTGAGGGGCCTTAAAGATAGTGACGCCAATGAATGGATGTTCATTAACAGTGGTGTGACCCAGGTCTGATAACCATGGGAGCACCTGTAATGGTAAAGGAGACACTGTTCCAAGGCAACCCAGTGTTTAGTCTTGTAATGCTTCCACCAGTCTAGGAGACTAATATCCTGGGGTGCCTTTAATTTTTTCTAATTGCTGGGGGGAGGGATCTATTTTGTTACTCAGCTGCAGTATAGAAATATCAGGTATAACTGTTAGGTTAAACATATATATATATATATATATATATACAGAGAGAGAGAGAGAGAGAGAGAGAGAGTGTGTCTGTATATTTCAATTTAATTGTGAAACTTTAAAGTAATGGATCCATACGTCATACAAAATCTTTAAGGTCTGGGGTGTTTACCAGGCCTCTTCTGAAGGTAGTTCTATAAAAATATCAGTGACATGATGAACACTGTTGATCACCTCCCATCTCACATCATTACAGGCAAGTCAATTAACTGAACTAATCAGCAGACTGTCTTATAGAAGTAAATTCTAGAAGGAAAAAAGTAAACTCCCCATTTATTTTTGTTTAATGTTATTTCTTTTTTTTTATGAAACCAAATGCTGAATAAGCAGATATAAAACGCAGATCAGTACATCCCTGCATTACTTAATGACAATATTGAAGGCACCGGCTGTTCATAGACAAATAACATTATCAGTAACAGCTGTGGAATTGCATTTCAGGACAATGACAGAAATTGCATTTAAGAGATACAGGATAATGAGATTAAACATTGCAATGCTTTGTATTTATGACTTGAATTTTAGAAAATACGCTTAAATAAAAGTACACTGGCCAGTGTCTCAGACATCTGAGTCTGATAGAAAATGGGCAGCAGATCAAGTCTACTTGAAAGTGAGAATTATTGGAAGACATTCTACTGTTGAATTGGAATATAAATTATCTTGCATCAATATTAAAAGAAAAGTTATGTTTAAATGTATTGTTTGAGGCCCTGTCCAGTATTCCAATAATGTTCAAATGCATTTCCCCTTATTTTGTCCTGCAAGGATGCAAATGCCTGATTTAGATTACATTGTGTAGGTAATACTGGTATTTGAAGGCTTATGTTCCAGAGCGCAAGTCAGTAAAAATGTAATTTTTAAACACTACCTCCAGGCAACAAGTGCATTCAATGAGTGAACTGTTAATGTTAACCAGGCAATAATGCTGCTCTGCTAATGTCAGATATTCCATTAAGCTTAGCATACTCTAAATTTTAGTAACTCATTGCTGCCTTGCAGACCTATTTAGCAAGCTACCTTATGTTTTTCTGGATTGGGTCTTCAGTCTCTTGTAACAATGTTCTGAAGATCCCTGCAGTTCTTCTGAAGTTTCCCTGTGTCCAGTTTTGGGGGACAGCAGGGAAATTAGAGCCCAAATTGTACCCATGCTTATGGTAAACAAACCTCTCAATGAAGGCGTATTTATTATAGGGAAATTATAATGGAAAGAATTTATAATACCTGGGGTGCACATTTTCAGACCCCACAGCTGGTGTTGCCTGACTATCAGCTTATCAGCAACAATGAGCTTTTAGGCAATGTTATATCAATTTTCATGGAATACAGTTAAAAAAAAACTAAAGTCACATGCTGGTCCAGGTTACCCTTTTATCACCACACAAGCACTGATATGTTATATGAACAATTGTTTGGTTTAAATATTTAATTTGATTGGGTGTCCAGAGCAACAACGATGCTAAACTTACCTGCATTGATCCACTTCATTTTTTTTAGTTATTATGCATAAAAAGTAAATACTTTCCTTTTCTTATGTTATGATGTCCTAGTGCTTAACACAGTAGAAAGCTGCCCTGTGCTGCTGGAATGCTGCACATCTGGATCCCTGCTGTAACTCATAGTGCAGCAGTCCAGGTCTGCAGCGACTTGACCTTTACCCTACACAATACTCTATTCAACAGCACTGCTCAAGGAGCATGAGCATATTTTGATTGGAATACTGTGCAGGTAGTTACATAGTTAGTCTGGCTGAAAAAAGACAAAAGTACATCAACCATTAAAAAAAAAAAAGTTATAATCCTATACCCACAGTTGATCAAGAGGAAGGCAAAAAAACTCAGCAAAGCATGATCCAATTTGCTCCTGCAGGGAAAAAAATTCCTTTCTGATCCCCCGAGAGGCAATCGGATATTCCCTGGATCAACTTTACCTATAAATGCTAGTATCCAGTTATATTCTGTGTATCTAAGAAAGAATCCACACTTAAAAAAAACAAATATTGCCATATTCATTACTTATTATGTCTGCAAAACAGAAAAACGTGAGACTTTAATTGCACTTTAAAGTGTATCTATATCCAAAAATCATTTAGTAAATGGCTTGTTCTAGCATAATGATACAAATATCATTTTACAAAAAAATACCAATCACAATGATGCAGACGTGAACAATCTCTTGAAATGATTGGAATTTCCATCCCTTTCAGTTGTATTCAACTTCATGTAGTAAAGACATTCAAAGTAATACAAAAGATTGATAGTGCTAGATTTGATCACAATACAGTATACAGTCTTTTCAAAGAATGATCAAATTTATAAACGTGTAGCTAGCATTAGTGGTGAACTATTAGATCAACTTCTCTATGTTTGCCATTAATTATGTTGTCTGAGGAGATGACCAACCTAATCAATTACTTCAATTTAAATCCAATCACATAGTGCTTTACATCACATAGTTATTTGTAAATTTTATTGATACTCCAAAATACAACTTGATGCTCAACATCACATAGTTATTGGAAACTTTTATTGATACTCCAAAATCTAACTTGACGCTCAACCTATCGAGGATCTGCAAGGTTGCTTACATTTACAAAATTCTCAAAACAAAACCTATAAAGACCAAACTCAACCTCTGATATACAAATATCATAATTTAACCACTACCCGACCGCTCTATAGCAGATATATAGCAGGGTGGATTGGGTGCACAAAATCATGTATATATACGTGATTTTGCATTTCTGGTTAGGTTACTTCTAAAATGTCCATTCCAGCTTATGCAAAGGTACATATATTACAGTGATGTAAGTTCACTATAGTATACGTCCTTGTGCAGAACACTACCAAACATTTGCCATATAATAAAGTACACAACCTCATAGATGTGGCCCCAAGAATTATAGCATGATGTAAATGTTTCTCATAGAGGAGAATGTCAGTAGAAATATCAATATAAGCTACAGTACATATGTGGCACATACAAATTACATCATAGTAAATTGTAACTGATAATATTGAATGCCCATATGATGCTGCATATATTAGTGAGTGGTAAATTTACATGTCCATAAAATTCTGCATCCACACAGTTGGCAAAAAAGGTAAATAAATACAAAACACTTGCTCCATGGCATAAATGTGACCACCTTGTCTCCACTGTGCAGGCAGTATCAAATATCCAATGTCCAAAAATATGCGGAGTGGTAAAGATCCGCAATATGGGTGTAGCAAGGTGTGAACCCTCAGAATGCACCAGCTTCATTGGGTCTGGTTCTATAGGCGATGGATGTGCCAAGCTTTGCATGCATTTACAACATTTGGCAATGGTTGTGCAGTTATCTACACATGCTCTCGGGGTTGTGTGAGATCATTATACTTTATATGCTTCCTCTATATGCAAATTACACTGATTTGTTATAACACTGATAATATATTGTATGATGCAATCAGGTGTGTGTACCATTTATATGTCTCAGGACCAGTATGTTTTAAATGATCTTTATCTTCATTTAACAGAGGTAAATAAAGATAGTATTTTTATCCACATATTAATAACTTCTGGGTCTGATTTCTTACCAGGGGCAGACTGACTATTTAGGCACTCGGGCACCGCCCGAGGGCCTGGTGTCAGTAGGGGGCCCCACGAGATACCACTGGTACCTTTCATAGGCTTTTTTGGGTGTGGTTTGAGTGTGGGCGAGGACACAGGGACCCCATGATTTCCTATTGTCCGGGGGCCCCATGAGTTGTCAGTCCACCCCTGTTTCTTACATTAATCTATGATATTTTTATGTTGGTGGTTGAGACTTGTCTTTATAGGTCTTGTTTTAAGAATTTTGGAAACTCTGCTGATCTGATAGACCAGATCTACAAAAACATATTTATTTGAAATAATTAACAACTTAACAACAACAGCAATTTTGAAATGCCAGCAGTAGCTACAAATATCAGCATATGTGGGACAATTTATTTGTAATCAAAGAGAAAACAAATGGACAAGATTACATTTTTATTAGTTTGTAGTGTGATCATAGTATGTAATATATAGCATACTTTTTTATTGTAATCTTTTAGAGCATACAAATCAATTGAAAGTGCAATATTGCTGGAAACAACAGTACTTTCCATTGTAGTTCTGATTGGAGTTGGAATTTGAAACAAATCAAACAAAACAGCAAGCACAAAACCATGACGTGTGTGGCCAGTGTTACTTGTTTATAATTAAAATAGGTTATACCCCAACTAATATCAAAAACATCACTTTGAAACATTCCAATTTTGAGCATAAAACCCAAATAGAATTATCCCTAAAGCCTTACAGTTTCCATTAAATGATCTAATGGGATCCCTGATGAAATAATTGAGTCTAATACCATATTAGGCATGGTTTTACAATGCCTACTCTTTACTCTTTTTTTTGGAAAACCATATTAGACATATCAGAGAGTATTACTTCTTTTCTGTGGACCTTTAAAAAGTACCCCCAGTCTACACATTGCTGGACCTGTAGCTTTGCACATATCAGCCTGCACATTCCTGATGCCCAACCCTTGGCACAAGGGCTGCATGTGCCTCTTTGGTACTTGCTGTGTGGTTCTCGGACCCCAACATCAGTGGTGAAAACATTAACTTAAAGGACTGGTATGGTAGTAATCTCTAGCAGTCTCATATACCTTTACTGTCTCCTGCAGCATACCTTCAGTCATATACCATACCTGTAGCATGTCCCCAGTGCCCTATCATTTCCTTATCATGTAGCATTACATGTACTGAAAAGTATTTGTGCCCTCTTGGTGATGTCAGGGGCATGCAGAAGAGATAGACTATACCTCGTGAGTTGACCACCACTGTTGCATATCTAGTGTTCCCAACTGGCAGTCTAATTCTTCATTGCAAATATTAAAATAGAATTATAAACGAGTCCTGTCAGTCCTGTAAAAACACAGGGTCAACATTATGGAAGTGCACCAGAGTGTGCCTTTATTTTTTTTTAGCTGGAATTTGCTTTAAATGAATGGTAAGGCTATGTGTGGTATATTTTTAGCCATTCATTTACATGCAGAAAAAAAGTTTCCAGTGAGAATTATGGATTAACAAATCAACTCAAGCAAAAAAAAAAATGAATATATAAATAAAAGAATTTAAAGCGTGAAATTTTATGGGGTAAGCGTGAAACTGCTTACCCCATAAATCTTTAGTGAATGAAGCCCATAGCAATACAAGCATCTAGGCAGTTTGGGTAGTTAATGGTGGAGGTAAAACAAATGTGACATCTCAAATGAGAGACTGCATGAAGGGCAGATGTATTATATTTAATATATCAAATTTTTCCTGATTTTCAAATATGGAAGTCCTAATTAGAACTTGGTACAGCGGATCTGGTTATTGACAACATCTGTGACCACTATTTTTCTTTGCATTAAATATACTGGCAACACATTTTCATGGCAAAGGGCATAAAATTAGTGATCATTATCACATCTAAATAAAGGCCTTGAGCGAAGACTCTGACTACAAGAAGAATAGAAAGAAACTTTGAAATATAGGAAAAAGGGACGTTAATTGAAAACATACTTCAGTCCATAGCACATGCTTTGTCTTACAGCAAGTAAGATAGAAAACTATTCCTGACAGCAGGATGTCCACAGACGTTCCCCATACAATGTCAGGAACAGGCTGTATTGATTTCAGGGAAAGAAATGTGCATAGTAATGTCTTAATATTTGCACTGGGAATATCCTGTTTAATAGTCAAAGAAATGTGAGTCATTCTGAAGTTGGTAGGAATATGACCCACTTCATGTTACCAGCAGACTCATCAGTTTGCATTATAACAACAAAAGTGTCCTTCCGCTAATATGACATATGCCCCTGATGGGGGGAAATGCCTGCTGGGTTCAACAATTTAATCAATTGTTATTTTTTCCCCTCAATCCCTAGAGGTATTTAGCTACTCTCCTATCCCCTTCTATAGACAAGCATACTAAGCTTCTATGGCAGTGATTGAAACAATCATTAACACAAATGCTCATTCTTTATCTAGAATATTTTACATATCTGAATGATGGCAGTGTCAGCAGAAAAAAATTAACTCCAATCTTTGGAGCCAGTGGCAAAAAATAAGCCCCAGTTTTTGGTGTCAATGAGATAAAATGATCCCCCACCATTGCTGCCAGTGGAAAAAAATAAGCCTCAATCACTGATGTCAGTTGGAAAAATGAGCCCGAAGCATTGACGTCAATGGGAAAAAATGAACCCAAATCACTGGTGTCATGATAAAAAGAGCCCCAGTCATTGGCGTCTGTAGAATAAAATGAGCCTCGATTGTAGCATAATACGCCAAGGCCCAGAACTGGTGTTCAGTGGTAAACATACCTCAGCACACATGCCTTCACTGCTCTGCCTTGCTCTATTCTCTGGGTCAGGCTGGTGCTGTGATTGCTGGGCAAGAGATCACTCTGCAGTGCCAACTCTGGAAACTCAGAAGACTTAGTTAAGACACTACCTATCCCAAAAATATCAGGTGACCACTGAGTTTCCTAGTAGACTTGACAGCTCTGCAAATACATATGTAGGGGAACTTTCAAACTGTACATTAATGCAAACCCAGTTACTGAAATCTAAAATCTTAAAATCCCAATAAAATGTCAATCAATGGTAATTTTCATCCCAATAAAATCTAGTTTTATTTAAAGTATTATCTGGTGTCCAGCCATGTAGCTCCTTGTTCTGACATTTTCTGTTATGAGGTGGCAATGCTCTTAACTTGTCTTCCAGCTGCTTTCCTTTGCTGTCACCCTTTCACATAGGGGTTGATTTACTGAAGGTAAATAGACTGGTTAATTTACAAGGGAATTTTCCCCTGAACCTAATGAATGAGGTGAAGATCTGCTGACTTCTATCATCCAATAATGTGCAAGCAAGAAGAGATTTTACCACATTCACTAAGCTCTGGATAAAATTTCACTTGCAAAGTGACCAGCCTATTATTACAGGTACTTATATAGCCCCATCAATTTACACAGGGCTTTACACATATATATTTCACATTGATATCAGTCCCTAACCCTCAAGGAGCTTGCAATCTAAGGTCTCTAACTCAAATTCATACATATACATACTAGGGCCAATTTAGAAAGGAGCCAATTACCGGTAACTTATCAGCATGTCTTTGGAGTGTGGGAGGAAGCTGGAGTACCCAGATAAAACCCACACAGGCACAGGGAGATAGTGTCGTGGTGGGGATTTGAACTGACAACCCTGGTGCTGCTAGGCAGCAGTGCTAACCACTTACCAATGTGCTGCCCACTAATGCCTATTTGTCTTTAGTATATCAACCCCTAAGTGTGTATTCACACTTAGCACTGTTTTCTTGTACAGTAACTGAGTACAATTTTTCTCCATACTGCCACTCCCCTGCTGGTCTACATTTTTATTGTGTTGGGCCAAAGCATATTTATGTCATCAAGCCAGCAAGACCAGAGTGATCCTTGCTTCCATGCTCCATGATTTCCCATTGATCCATGAGTGCTCCGTGCTCAGGTATGGTTTATTGACCACACATAAATATACTGTGCTGGACCATCATTTTGAAGAGGGCCAGGGCACAATATGCTGAGTCATGCCTGTGCATGGTACAGAACAATCACACTACTCAAACAAACCTGATTTTGGGAATCAAATGTGCTCAGTCACAGTATGGTGAGGACAACCTAAAGTTGTTATTATGGTCATCATAAGGAAGCCTGACCCAAGAAATGACATGTAATATTTATTGCAGTGTTTGTATGCAGAAAGGAAATAGCAACAAAGATTATGCAAAGATCAACAGCACTGAGATGTATAACAAAATCAAAGTGAGAACAGTATTTTCAGAAGGAAAAACATGGTAATTGTCAATGAATTAGTGTTTATATCACCTTAAATAATATTTTTCCCAATTTTAACAAGACAATAATTTTGTTTCCCTTGGACTTACACATACTATGCTGTTGCTTTAGCAAAGATGACTCTTGCAACCACTGTGACCACTACTCAAGATACATTTCTGAACACAGCTGATTTTCTTTTTCATTTTTGAGAAATTGTGCTTGAGGTCATGGATATATTTTCTTTCTTAGAAACTTGCATTCTTTTTAAATGTTCACATATCCAATATGCAACTTTAACTCAGTGTTTTATGCCAATCACAACTACGCCAGAAACAGTAATGGACTTGTCCAATGTTATTTTTGTTGAAGACTTATTTTCCATTCAGCACTTAACATTTTCTCATAGGACTAATGAATGCTCCTGGCTGAAGGATTTTCCTTCTCACACTTTGAGGTTTTCAGCTGCCCTCTGTCTGACTAGGCTGAATTTGTGTCACTCCATAAATCCAGTAGCTGTTGATCTATTTTCTTCACTTACCACTTAGTGACTGCATCACCCAAGCAGTTCGCTCTTCTGGGCTGAAGAGTTTTTTTTAGGAATAAACATTTACATAATGACTATTAGAGCTGTAAAAATTAATAGTTCATGAGCCTAACCACAGGAAATCTACAGAGCATCAGTTAAATTGATCTGGATCCCATTTTATTTATCCACTGAGAAAATCTATTCTGTTTTCATTTTAACCCACAAGCATTAAATTAAAGGCTGTGGTTGCAAAACCATTTCCTGACCTGAAAAGGGAATCTAGAAGGTTATTGTATCTAAATCACTAGGTCCAACAGCTAGAGAAGTGGTTGTCAACTTGGTAAATATAAAGGGTCTTAAAGGATAAGTTCACCTTTGGGAATATGTTACATGTTTCACCCGTTTTTAGGGTGGAACATGTAACATGTTCCCATAGCCGCAGCTGCTGCCCCCTCTCCCTCTGACAGATAGTACAGGGAGAGGTCTCCCTGTACTATCTGTCAAATTTGAAAACAGCGTGCTGTGCGGGGCTCCGCCCACATGGCTGCATCATTCATTCACAGACTTCTGTGAATGAATGAACTGCACGTCCTGACAGCCTTAGTGGCTGTGCGTTTGTAGTTTTCAATGAACAGTTGTGGAGCTGTGGAGTACATGCCGTACGGCAAGCAGATATTCTGACAGGTCTGCAGGAGACCTACATGGCATCAGTGATCTACTGATCGTAGGTGCAATGCTTTTGAGGCTCCTGTAGACAAAAATAATAAATGCACACTTTTTTACCTGCAAAAAAAGTGCATATATTTAAGTGCGCCCCTGACATATCCAAAGGGCTACACAGTGACTCTGGATTTTAACCCCTTCCTGACCACGCCAAAAGATGGCTACAGCACAGTTGTCCAGTTCTGGGAAGGCTTGCCTCCAGCGCACTCTGTGATCGCTGTGTCCATGACAGATCATGGCAAAGGGCAAATCACAGTGGTCCTTTACCATGTGATCAGCTGTCTACAATCACAGCTGATCAAATTGTAAATAGACTTGCCAGTTATCAGTAGTCCTTTCCTCACGCACTGTCACAGTGTGAGGAGAAGAGAGCCAGTAACCATCGATTATGACAGGAGACATTTACACTGATAATCAGGGCACTGATCATCAGTGCACTGTATATCAGTGCAGCCCAATCGCTGCCCATCAATGCTGCCTATCAGTGTCCATTAGAGATGAGCGAAGAAATGAAAAATTCGATTCGACTGATTCGGCGAATTCGTGGACAATATTCGATTCGAGTCGAATAAATTCGCTGTGAATTTAACTTAAAAAAGGGTGTTTCTAGGCTTCAGAGAGACTTAATATTAGTGCAGAACACTGTACCTTTAATTTAAATGCCCTTGGAGTCTGCTGGGGAAGAGAAATAATACTGTCAGTCAGTATGACATGCAGATGAGTGCCGTCGATCTTAGAATCACCGCACACTTCACTCATTTGGGCAGTCACGGGGCCAAAACCAGAGTGTGGAGCCACAGTGTGGCGGTGGAGGCAGCAGCAATGGGAGGCCATACAGCACCCTATGACAAAAATGGAAACCACCAGCAGTGTGAGGAGACCTGAAAGTGGCACATGGCAGAGTGTGGCGATAGAGACAGCAGCAATGGGAGGCCGTACAGGGACCCATGACACACTCTGGACCTGGCAGCAGCATGAGGAGGCGGTACAGGGGCCCATGACAGATTACGGGCCTGGCAGCAGCATGAGGAGTCGGTACAGGGGCCCATGGCAGATTACGGGCCTGGCAGCAGCAATGGGAGGCCGTACAGGGACCCATGACACACTCTGGACCTGGCAGCAGCATGGGGAGGCGGTACAGGGGCCCATGACAGATTACGGGCCTGGCAGCAGCATGAGGAGTCGGTACGGGGGCCCATGACACACTCTGGACCTGGCAGCAGCATGAGGAGGCGGTACAGGGGCGCATGACAGATTACGAGCCTGGCAGCAGCAACTTGGACAGGAGGACGTTCAGCTTCTGCACCGTCGGGTGCGTGCTCGCAAACTGTTGTCTCTTGGAAACGGATTCCAAGAAAGACTGCTGACGGAATCCGTGAAGAGGAGTAGCAGGAGAAGGAGCATCTGAACGAGCGGAATATGCCAACAAGCGACAACAGTGGCCCATGACAGATTACGGGCCTGGCAGCAGCATGAGGAGTCGGTACGGGGGCCCATGGCAGATTACGGGCCTGGCAGCAGCTATGGGAGGCCCGTAATCTGCCAGCACCCTATGACAAAAAATGGAACCCACCAGCAGTGTGAGGAGACCTGAAAGTGGCACATGGCAGAGTGTGGCGATGGAGACAGCAGCAATGGGAGGCCGTACAGGGACCCATGAGAGACTCTGGACCTGGCAGCAGCATGAGGAGGCGGTATAGGGGCCCATGGCAGATTAGGGGCCTGGCAGCAGCTATGGGAGGCCCGTAATCTGCCAGCACCCTATGACAAAAAATGGAACACACCAGCAGTGTGAGGAGACCTGAAAGTGGCACATGGCAGAGTGTGGCGATGGAGGCAGCAGCAATGGGAGGCCGTACAGGGACCCATGAGAGACTCTGGACTTGGCAGCAGCATGAGGAGGCGGTATAGGGGCCCATGGCAGATTAGGGGCCTGGCAGCAGCTATGGGAGGCCCGTAATCTGCCAGCACCCTATGACAAAAAATGGAACACACCAGCAGTGTGAGGAGACCTGAAAGTGGCACATGTTTGGGGCATGATTCATGGCGGATTTAGTCAGTTGTGTCAGGAACTGGTGGTTTGAAATCCAGACTAATCCACGCCTGATTCATTTTCACAAACGTGAGTCTCTCCACACTTTGGGTGGACAGTCGTGTCCTCCGCGGAGTTGCAATACCTCCTGCCGCACTAAACACGCGCTCCGATGCCACGCTACTGGCCGGGCATGACAGCCTTTCAAGGGCAAATTCAGCTAGTTGGGGCCAAAGGTCAAGTTTCGTTGCCCAGTAGTCAAGGGGATTGTCTACCTCGGTTGGCAGGGTGCTGTCCAAGTAGGCCTAAGCCTGTTGTTTGAGCTCCTGCTCCAGGTCCACCTGATGCTGCTGCTGCTGCTGCGGCTGGTTAGTAGTTTCCTCACTGCGCTGGTGAAGAAAGCTACTCATCATCGACTGCAGACTGAGGCAGCCGCTGCTGGTGGAGCTGCCACTGCTCCTACCACCCCACCCCTCCCCTGCTGCCATGGCAGCGGAACACGAGCGCACAGGGCCCACAGTGTCTGAGGATGGACGTTGGCGCAGACAGGCAGAGACCAGCTGACTACATAGGTGTTTTTTATAGTACGTTATTTTGGCCTCCCTCTCAGCAGGTGTGAAAAAGGCCACCATTTTTGAACGGTAGCGAGGGTCCAACAAGGTGGACAGCCAAAAGTCATCCCTCTGTCTGATGGTTATTATTCGGCTGTCGCTACGCAAGCAACCGAGCATGCTATGGGCCATTTGTGCCAAGGAATGCGAGGGACTCCCTGCCTCCATCTCCACAGCATACTGCCACGGTGCGTCTAGGTCCTCTGTCTCCTCTTCCTCCTCCTCTACCAGATGCTCCTGCTCCTCCACTCCTGTCCGCTGAGTGGAAAAACCACCCATTTCACTCAATAATTCCTGAGCACCAATGTCCTCCTCTACCTCCTCCTCTTCTTCCAGTCCTGCCCCCACAGGGGCCATGTGGCGTTGAGATCTGTGCGCCACGTCTACCGCACCCTGACCAGCCATTGTTAACAGCATTTGTTCCAGGACGTGCAACAGAGGAATGACGTCGTTCATCCCATAGTCCTGCCGACTCACGAATAGCGTGGCCTCCTCAAAGGGCCTGAGCAAGCGCAGGTGTCACGCATGAGCTGCCAATGGCTGACATCTAAGTTACACAGGGAGTACCTTTATCTGCTTTTAACATCAGGAAATCTGTGATGGCCTTTTGCTGTTCGTAAAGGCGGTCTAACATATGTAGGGTTGAATTCCACCTTGTTGCAACGTCACAGCATGAGGAGTCGGTATAGGGGCCCATGGCAGATTAGGGGCCTGGCAGCAGTTATGGGAGGCCCATAATCTGCCAGCACCCTATGACAAAAAATGGAACACACCAGCAGTGTGAGGAGACCTGAAAGTGGCACATGGCAGAGTGTGGCGATGGAGACAGCAGCAATGGGAGGCCGTACAGGGACCCATGAGAGACTCTGGACCTGGCAGCAGCATGAGGAGGCGGTATATAGGGGCCTACGGCAGATTAGGGGCCTGGCAGCAGCTATAGGAGGCCCGTAATCTGCCAGCACCCTATGTCAAAAAATTCAACACACCAGCAGTGTGTGAGGAGACCTGAAAGTGGCACATGGCAGAGTGTGGCGATGGAGACAGCAGCAATGGGAGGCCGTACAGGGACCCATGACAGACTCTGGACTTGGCAGCAGCATGAGGAGGCGGTATATAGGGGCTTATGGCAGATTAGGGGCCTGGCAGCAGCTATAGGAGGCCCGTAATCTGCCAGCACCCTATGTCAAAAAATTCAACACACCAGCAGTGTGAGGAGACCTGAAAGTGGCACATGGCAGAGTGTGGCGATGGAGACAGCAGCAATGGGAGGCCGTACAGGGACCCATGACAGACTCTGAACTTGGCAGCAGCATGAGGAGGCGGTATATAGGGGCCCATGGCAGATTAGGGGCCTGGCAGCAGCTATAGGAGGCCCGTAATCTGCCAGCACCCTATGTCAAAAAATTCAACACACCAGCAGTGTGAGGAGACCTGAAAGTGGCACATGGCAGAGTGTGGCGATGGAGACAGCAGCAATGGGAGGCCGTACAGGGACCCATGACAGACTCTGGACTTGGCAGCAGCATGAGGAGGCGGTATATAGGGGCCCATGGCAGATTAGGGGCCTGGCAGCAGCTATGGGAGGCCCGTAATCTGCCAGCACCCTATGTCAAAAAATTCTACACACCAGCAGTGTGTGAGGAGACCTGAAAGTGGCACATGGCAGAGTGTGGCGATGGAGACAGCAGCAATGGGAGGCCGTACAGGGACCCATGACAGACTCTGGACTTGGCAGCAGCATGAGGAGGCGGTATATAGGGGCCCATGGCAGATTAGGGGCCTGGCAGCAGCTATGGGAGGCCCGTAATCTGCCAGCACCCTATGTCAAAAAATTCAACACACCAGCAGTGTGTGAGGAGACCTGAAAGTGGCACATGGCAGAGTGTGGCGATGGAGAAAGCAGCAATGGGAGGCCGTACAGGGACCCATGAGAGACTCTGGACCTGGCAGCAGCATGAGGAGGCGGTATATAGGGGCCCATGGCAGATTAGGGGCCTGGCAGCAGCTATGTGAGGCCCGTAATCTGCCTGCACCCTATGTCAAAAAATTAAACACACCAGCAGTGTGAAGAGACCTGAAAGTGGCACATGGCATGAGAGACTCTGGACCTGGCAGCAGCAGGAGGAGGCGGTATAGGGGCCCATGGCTGATTAGGGGCCTGGCAGCAGCTATGTGAGGCCCGTTATCTTGCAGCACCCTATGTCAAAAAATTTAACACACCAGCAGTGTGAAGATACCTGAAAGTGGCACATGGCAGCAGAGTGTGGCGATGGAGACAGCAGCAATGGGAGGCCGTACAGGGACCCATGAGAGACTCTGGACCTGGCAGCAGCAGGAGGAGGTGGTATATAGGGGCCCATGGCAGATTAGGGGCCTGGCAGCAGCTATGTGAGGCCCGTAATCTGCCTGCACCCTATGTCAAAAAATTTAACACACCAGCAGTGTGAAGAGACCTGAAAGTGGCACATGGCAGCAGAGTGTGGCGATGGAGACAGCAGCAATGGGAGGCCGTACAGGGACCATGACAGACTCTGGACTTGGCAGCAGCATGAGGAGGCGGTATATAGGGGCCTATGGCAGATTAGGGGCCTGGCAGCAGCTATGTGAGGCCCGTAATCTGCCTGCACCCTATGTCAAAAAATTTAACACACCAGCAGTGTGAAGAGACCTGAAAGTGGCACATGGCAGCAGAGTGTGGCGATGGAGACAGCAGCAATGGGAGGCCGTACAGGGACCATGACAGACTCTGGACTTGGCAGCAGCATGAGGAGGCGGTATATAGGGGCCCATGGCAGATTAGGGGCCTGGCAGCAGCTATGTGAGGCCCGTAATCTGCCTGCACCCTATGTCAAAAAATTTAACACACCAGCAGTGTGAAGAGACCTGAAAGTGGCACATGGCAGCAGAGTGTGGCGATGGAGACAGCAGCAATGGGAGGCCGTACAGGGACCATGACAGACTCTGGACTTGGCAGCAGCATGAGGAGGCGGTATATAGGGGCCCATGGCAGATTAGGGGCCTGGCAGCAGCTATGTGAGGCCCGTAATCTGCCTGCACCCTATGTCAAAAAATTTAACACACCAGCAGTGTGAAGAGACCTGAAAGTGGCACATGGCAGCAGAGTGTGGCGATGGAGACAGCAGCAATGGGAGGCCGTACAGGGACCATGACAGACTCTGGACTTGGCAGCAGCATGAGGAGGCGGTATATAGGGGCCCATGGCAGATTAGGGGCCTGGCAGCAGCTATGTGAGGCCCGTAATCTGCCTGCACCCTATGTCAAAAAATTTAACACACCAGCAGTGTGAAGAGACCTGAAAGTGGCACATGGCATGAGAGACTCTGGACCTGGCAGCAGCAGGAGGAGGCGGTATAGGGGCCCATGGCTGATTAGGGGCCTGGCAGCAGCTATGTGAGGCCCGTTATCTTGCAGCACCCTATGTCAAAAAATTTAACACACCAGCAGTGTGAAGAGACCTGAAAGTGGCACATGGCAGCAGAGTGTGGCGATGGAGACAGCAGCAATGGGAGGCCGTACAGGGACCCATGAGAGACTCTGGACCTGGCAGCAGCAGGAGGAGGTGGTATATAGGGGCCCATGGCAGATTAGGGGCCTGGCAGCAGCTATGTGAGGCCCGTAATCTGCCTGCACCCTATGTCAAAAAATTTAACACACCAGCAGTGTGAAGAGACCTGAAAGTGGCACATGGCAGCAGAGTGTGGCGATGGAGACAGCAGCAATGGGAGGCCGTACAGGGACCATGACAGACTCTGGACTTGGCAGCAGCATGAGGAGGCGGTATATAGGGGCCCATGGCAGATTAGGGGCCTGGCAGCAGCTATGTGAGGCCCGTAATCTGCCTGCACCCTATGTCAAAAAATTTAACACACCAGCAGTGTGAAGAGACCTGAAAGTGGCACATGGCAGCAGAGTGTGGCGATGGAGACAGCAGCAATGGGAGGCCGTACAGGGACCCATGAGAGACTCTGGACTTGGCAGCAGCATGAGGAGGCGGTATATAGGGGCCCATGGCAGATTAGGGGCCTGGCAGCAGCTATGTGAGGCCCGTTATCTTGCAGCACCCTATGTCAAAAAATTAAACACACCAGCAGTGTGAAGAGACCTGAAAGTGGCACATGGCAGCAGAGTGTGGCGATGGAGACAGCAGCAATGGGAGGCCGTACAGGGACCCATGAGAGACTCTGGACCTGGCAGCAGCAGGAGGAGGTGGTATATAGGGGCCCATGGCAGATTAGGGGCCTGGCAGCAGCTATGTGAGGCCCGTAATCTGCCTGCACCCTATGTCAAAAAATTTAACACACCAGCAGTGTGAAGAGACCTGAAAGTGGCACATGGCAGCAGAGTGTGGCGATGGAGACAGCAGCAATGGGAGGCCGTACAGGGACCATGACAGACTCTGGACTTGGCAGCAGCATGAGGAGGCGGTATATAGGGGCCTATGGCAGATTAGGGGCCTGGCAGCAGCTATGTGAGGCCCGTAATCTGCCTGCACCCTATGTCAAAAAATTTAACACACCAGCAGTGTGAAGAGACCTGAAAGTGGCACATGGCAGCAGAGTGTGGCGATGGAGACAGCAGCAATGGGAGGCCGTACAGGGACCATGACAGACTCTGGACTTGGCAGCAGCATGAGGAGGCGGTATATAGGGGCCCATGGCAGATTAGGGGCCTGGCAGCAGCTATGTGAGGCCCGTAATCTGCCTGCACCCTATGTCAAAAAATTTAACACACCAGCAGTGTGAAGAGACCTGAAAGTGGCACATGGCAGCAGAGTGTGGCGATGGAGACAGCAGCAATGGGAGGCCGTACAGGGACCATGACAGACTCTGGACTTGGCAGCAGCATGAGGAGGCGGTATATAGGGGCCCATGGCAGATTAGGGGCCTGGCAGCAGCTATGTGAGGCCCGTAATCTGCCTGCACCCTATGTCAAAAAATTTAACACACCAGCAGTGTGAAGAGACCTGAAAGTGGCACATGGCAGCAGAGTGTGGCGATGGAGACAGCAGCAATGGGAGGCCGTACAGGGACCATGACAGACTCTGGACTTGGCAGCAGCATGAGGAGGCGGTATATAGGGGCCCATGGCAGATTAGGGGCCTGGCAGCAGCTATGTGAGGCCCGTAATCTGCCTGCACCCTATGTCAAAAAATTTAACACACCAGCAGTGTGAAGAGACCTGAAAGTGGCACATGGCATGAGAGACTCTGGACCTGGCAGCAGCAGGAGGAGGCGGTATAGGGGCCCATGGCTGATTAGGGGCCTGGCAGCAGCTATGTGAGGCCCGTTATCTTGCAGCACCCTATGTCAAAAAATTTAACACACCAGCAGTGTGAAGAGACCTGAAAGTGGCACATGGCAGCAGAGTGTGGCGATGGAGACAGCAGCAATGGGAGGCCGTACAGGGACCATGACAGACTATGGACTTGGCAGCAGCATGAGGAGGCGGTATATAGGGGCCCATGGCAGATTAGGGGCCTGGCAGCAGCTATGTGAGGCCCGTTATCTTGCAGCACCCTATGTCAAAAAATTTAACACACCAGCAGTGTGAAGAGACCTGAAAGTGGCACATGGCAGCAGAGTGTGGCGATGGAGACAGCAGCAATGGGAGGCCGTACAGGGACCCATGAGAGACTCTGGACCTGGCAGCAGCAGGAGGAGGTGGTATATAGGGGCCCATGGCAGATTAGGGGCCTGGCAGCAGCTATGTGAGGCCCGTAATCTGCCTGCACCCTATGTCAAAAAATTTAACACACCAGCAGTGTGAAGAGACCTGAAAGTGGCACATGGCAGCAGAGTGTGGCGATGGAGACAGCAGCAATGGGAGGCCGTACAGGGACCATGACAGACTCTGGACTTGGCAGCAGCATGAGGAGGCGGTATATAGGGGCCCATGGCAGATTAGGGGCCTGGCAGCAGCTATGTGAGGCCCGTAATCTGCCTGCACCCTATGTCAAAAAATTTAACACACCAGCAGTGTGAAGAGACCTGAAAGTGGCACATGGCAGCAGAGTGTGGCGATGGAGACAGCAGCAATGGGAGGCCGTACAGGGACCCATGAGAGACTCTGGACTTGGCAGCAGCATGAGGAGGCGGTATATAGGGGCCCATGGCAGATTAGGGGCCTGGCAGCAGCTATGTGAGGCCCGTTATCTTGCAGCACCCTATGTCAAAAAATTAAACACACCAGCAGTGTGAAGAGACCTGAAAGTGGCACATGGCAGCAGAGTGTGGCGATGGAGACAGCAGCAATGGGAGGCCGTACAGGGACCCATGAGAGACTCTGGACCTGGCAGCAGCAGGAGGAGGTGGTATATAGGGGCCCATGGCAGATTAGGGGCCTGGCAGCAGCTATGTGAGGCCCGTAATCTGCCTGCACCCTATGTCAAAAAATTTAACACACCAGCAGTGTGAAGAGACCTGAAAGTGGCACATGGCAGCAGAGTGTGGCGATGGAGACAGCAGCAATGGGAGGCCGTACAGGGACCATGACAGACTCTGGACTTGGCAGCAGCATGAGGAGGTGGTATATAGGGGCCCATGGCAGATTAGGGGCCTGGCAGCAGCTATGTGAGGCCCGTAATCTGCCTGCACCCTATGTCAAAAAATTTAACACACCAGCAGTGTGAAGAGACCTGAAAGTGGCACATGGCAGCAGAGTGTGGCGATGGAGACAGCAGCAATGGGAGGCCGTACAGGGACCATGACAGACTATGGACTTGGCAGCAGCATGAGGAGGCGGTATATAGGGGCCCATGGCAGATTAGGGGCCTGGCAGCAGCTATGTGAGGCCCGTTATCTTGCAGCACCCTATGTCAAAAAATTAAACACACCAGCAGTGTGAAGAGACCTGAAAGTGGCACATGGCAGCAGAGTGTGGCGATGGAGACAGCAGCAATGGGAGGCCGTACAGGGACCCATGAGAGACTCTGGACTTGGCAGCAGCATGAGGAGGCGGTATATAGGGGCCCATGGCAGATTAGGGGCCTGGCAGCAGCTATGTGAGGCCCGTTATCTTGCAGCACCCTATGTCAAAAAATTAAACACACCAGCAGTGTGAAGAGACCTGAAAGTGGCACATGGCAGCAGAGTGTGGCGATGGAGACAGCAGCAATGGGAGGCCGTACAGGGACCCATGAGAGACTCTAGACTTGGCAGCAGCATGAGGAGGCGGTTTATAGGGGCCCATGGCAGATTAGGGGCCTGGCAGCAGCTATGTGAGGCCCGTAATCTGCCTGCACCCTATGTCAAAAAATTTAACACACCAGCAGTGTGAAGAGACCTGAAAGTGGCACATGGCAGCAGAGTGTGGCGATGGAGACAGCAGCAATGGGAGGCCGTACAGGGACCCATGAGAGACTCTGGACTTGGCAGCAGCATGAGGAGGCGGTATATAGGGGCCTATGGCAGATTAGGGGCCTGGCAGCAGCTATGTGAGGCCCGTAATCTGCCTGCACCCTATGTCAAAAAATTTAACACACCAGCAGTGTGAAGAGACCTGAAAGTGGCACATGGCAGCAGAGTGTGGCGATGGAGACAGCAGCAATGGGAGGCAGTACAGGGACCCATGAGAGACTCTGGACCTGGCAGCAGCAGGAGGAGGTGGTATATAGGGGCCCATGGCAGATTAGGGGCCTGGCAGCAGCTATGTGAGGCCCGTAATCTGCCTGCACCCTATGTCAAAAAATTTAACACACCAGCAGTGTGAAGAGACCTGAAAGTGGCACATGGCAGCAGAGTGTGGCGATGGAGACAGCAGCAATGGGAGGCCGTACAGGGACCCATGAGAGACTCTGGACCTGGCAGCAGCAGGAGGAGGTGGTATATAGGGGCCCATGGCAGATTAGGGGCCTGGCAGCAGCTATGTGAGGCCCGTAATCTGCCTGCACCCTATGTCAAAAAATTTAACACACCAGCAGTGTGAAGAGACCTGAAAGTGGCACATGGCAGCAGAGTGTGGCGATGGAGACAGCAGCAATGGGAGGCCGTACAGGGACCCATGAGAGACTCTGGACCTGGCAGCAGCAGGAGGAGGTGGTATATAGGGGCCTATGGCAGATTAGGGGCCTGGCAGCAGCTATAGGAGGCCCGTAATCTGCCAGCACCCTATGTCAAAAAATTCAACACACCAGCAGTGTGAGGAGACCTGAAAGTGGCACATGTTTGAGGCATGATTCATGGCGGATTTAGTCAGTTGTGTCAGGAACTGGTGGTTTGAAATCCAGACTAATCCACGCCTGATTCATTTTCACAAACGTGAGTCTCTCCACACTTTGGGTGGACAGTCGTGTCCTCCGCGGAGTTACAATACCTCCTGCCGCACTAAACACGCGCTCCGATGCCACGCTACTGGCCGGGCATGACAGCCTTTCAAGGGCAAATTCAGCTAGTTGGGGCCAAAGGTCAAGTTTCGTTGCCCAGTAGTCAAGGGGATTGTCTACCTCGGTTGGCAGGGTGCTGTCCAAGTAGGCCCAAGCCTGTTGTTTGAGCTCCTGCTCCAGGTCCACCTGATGCTGCTGCTGCTGCTGCGGCTGGTTAGTAGTTTCCTCACTGCGCTGGTGAAGAAAGCTACTCATCATCGACTGCAGACTGAGGCAGCCGCTGCTGGTGGAGCTGCCGCTGCTCCTACCACCCCACCCCTCCCCTGCTGCCATGCCAGCGGAACGCGAGCGCACAGGGCCCACAGTGTCTGAGGATGGACGATGGCGCACAAAGGCAGAGACCAACTGACTACATAGGTGGTTTTTATAGTACGTAATTTTGGCCTCCCTCTCAGCAGGTGTGAAAAAGGCCACCATTTTGGACCGGTAGCGAGGGTCCAACAAGGTGGACAGCCAAAAGTCATCCCTCTGTCTGATGGTTATTATTCGGCTGTCGCTACGCAAGCAACCGAGCATGCTATGGGCCATTTGTGCCAAGGAATGCGAGGGACTCCCTGCCTCCATCTCCACAGCATACTGCCACGGTGCGTCTGGGTCCTCTGTCTCCTCCTCCTCCTCCTCTACCAGATGCTCCTGCTCCTCCACTCCTGTCCGCTGAGTGGAAAAACCACCCATTTCACTCAATAATTCCTGAGCACAAATGTCCTCCTCTACCTCCTCCTCTTCTTCCTGTCCTGCCCCCACAGGGGTCATGTGGCGTTGAGATCTGTGCGCCACGTCTACCGCACCCTGACCAGCCATTGTTAACAGCATTTGTTCCAGGACGTGCAACAGAGGAATGACGTCGTTCATCCCATAGTCCTGCCGACTCACGAATAGCGTGGCCTCCTCAAAGGGCCTGAGCAAGCGGCAGGTGTCACGCATGAGCTGCCAATGGCTGACATCTAAGTTACACAGGGGAGTACCTTTATCCGCTTGTAACATCAGGAAATCGGTGATGGCCTTTCGCTGCTCGTAAAGGCGGTCTAACATGTGTAGGGTTGAATTCCACCTTGTTGCAACGTCGCAGATCAGGCGATGCTGTGGAATTCCGTTCTGCCGCTGCAGCTCAATGAGGGTGTTCTTTGCGGTGTAGGAATGGCTGAAATGCATGCACAGTTTACGTGACATTTTAAGGATGTCTTGCAGTGGGATGGTGGATTTTAGGAACCGCTTGACAACCAGATTGAACACGTGAGCCATGCATGGCGCATGGCACAACCTTCCTTGACGCAGAGCAGACACCATGTTCTTTCCGTTGTCAGTCAACATGGTTCCGATTTTTAGTTTGCGCGGAGACAGCCATCTGTCGATTTCTCTGTTCATTACACTCAGCAGTTCCTCCCCTGTGTGACTACGTTCGCCAAGGCATACCAGGTGCAGCACAGCGTGACACCGTTGCGCCCTGCACATGTGATATGCCGGTCGGGTAATGGGACTTGGCACGGGGGTGGCGGCTGAGGACACGGCGGAAAAAGAGGTGGTAGAGGCGGACATGCTTGCTGGACCAAGGACGTGCAAACGTGGAGGCAAAAGCGTCGTGACCTGTCCAAGTTGCTGGTGCGGCTGTGCCGGCACCACGTTCACCCAGTGGGCCGTAAATGACATGTACTGTCCCTGACCGTAGTTACAGCTCCACACGTCGGCGCTGCCGTGCACTTTGGCAGAGACCGACATGCTCAAAGACTGGCCCACCATCTCTTCTACATGTGAATGCAGGGCTGGCACTGCCTTTTGGGCAAAGAAATGACGGCTTGGCACTCTCCACCGCGGCGCGGCACAAGCCATCATTTCTCGGAAAGGTGCTGAGTCCACCAGTTGGAAAGGGAGGGACTGCAGCACCAGCAACTTGGACAGGAGGACGTTCAGCTTTTGCACCGTCGGGTGCGTGCTCGCAAACTGTTGTCTCTTGGATACGGATTCCAAGAAAGACTGTTGACGGAATCCGAGAAGAGGAGTAGCAGGAGAAGGAGCATCTGAACGAGCGGAAGATGCCAACGAGCGACAACTCCCCTCAGCAGAGGTGTTGGAGCCTTGACTGGCTGATAGAGGGCGATTGACGACGTCGGGTGACGGAGCAAGTAACGGAGCGGGTGATGGAGCGGGGGCTGGGGCAGGCAGAACCGCCGTATGTTTATCACGGTTTTCCCAGGCCACCGAATGGTGACGCTGCATATGCTGACGCAACGCTGTAGTCCCAACATGGGCCCCCTGGCCACGCTTGCATTTCTGGCCACATAGTCGACATACGGCTACGTTTACTTCCTCGGGCGGCTTGAGGAAAAATTGCCACACCACCGAGTAGGAAACTTTGCCCCCGCTACTCTTCACTGGCTGACTGCTACTTCCTCCGTGCGCACCGGCACCACTACTGGCCGTGGTGGTAGGCTGCAGTGGAGCTGGTGCTCTACTCCGTGGACGTTTGGCTCCACTGACACTGATGCGACCCTGCTGCTGTCTCCTGGGCAACCCACCGACTGTTTTGCTCGCTGCCAAGCTGCCACCCTCTTCTCCTGATGATGCGGAAGAAATTGCCTGATGACGACGAGGCTGCCAAGTGCGATCAACCTCCTCATCATCAAGTAGGGTCTCCGCCTCACTACTAGCCCCCTCGGCTGCGTCTGGGTCAGGAGACAGACCTGTCTCTAGACCGGCTACCGAGCCACTCTCCTCGCCAGTACTTGTTCGCTTGGCTGCTGAAAAGGCCGATGTCTCCCCCCGTTCCTGACCGCCCTCTGTTAGCTCTTCCTCACTGTACAGTGGGGCTGAGCCCACAGCATGCGATACTTCGCTTGGTGAGGGAACAGCAAAGGACAGGGGCAGGTAGAGGACACGTGATTTCAGTGGGCTTGGTCCCGGGCCATGCCAACTAACGGTTGTGTCTGACGTACCCACCGACCGTTGGCTGTAGGTGTCAGAGGTGACCTGGGAAGAGGAAGACGACCGAGCCAACCAATCAATGACGGCAGGGTTGTCGGTGGAGACACGACCGCTGGATGACACCGGGAGCACTGGCCTCTGGCTGCGAATACTGCTGCCTCGACCCCTTCCTCTGCTGCCACGTCTGCTCGCTCCTAAAACATTGCCTCCTCTGCCACTCCTCTGCATGTTGTCTGACATACTATTTAATTCAACGATTAGGTGTCCCTGAGTAACAATTCTCTGGCACTCAGTAACAATTCTGTCTGTCCCTGAGTATGAATTCTGTGGCCCTGAGTAACAATTCTGTGTCTGTGCGAGTAACAATTCTGTGTCTGTGCGAGTAACAATTCTGTGTCTGTGCAAGTAACAATTTTGTGTCTGTGCGAGTAACAATTCTCTGGCACTCAGTAACAATTCTGTCTGTCCCTGAGTAACAATTCTCTGGCACTCAGTAACAATTCTGTCTGTCCCTGAGTAACAATTCTCTGGCACTCAGTAACAATTCTGTCTGTCCCTGAGTAACAATTCTCTGGCACTCAGTAACAATTCTGTCTGTCCCTGAGTATGAATTCTGTGGCCCTGAGTAACAATTCTGTGTCTGCGCGAGTAACAATTCTGTGTCTGTGCAAGTAACAATTTTGTGTCTGTGCAAGTAACAATTTTGTGTCTGTGCGAGTAACAATTCTCTGGCACTCAGTAACAATTCTGTCTGTCCCTGAGTAACAATTCTCTGGCACTCAGTAACAATTCTGACTGTCCCTGAGTAACAATTCTCTGGCACTCAGTAACAATTCTGTCTGTCCCTGAGTAACAATTCTCTGGCACTCAGTAACAATTGTGTGTCTGTGCAAGTAACAATTCTGTGTCTGTGCAAGTAACAATTTTGTGTCTGTGAGAGTAACAATTCTCTGGCACTCAGTAACAATTCTGTCTGTCCCTGAGTAACAATTCTCTGGCACTCAGTAACAATTCTGTCTGTCCCTGAGTATGAATTCTGTGGCCCTGAGTAACAATTCTGTCTCTGTGCGAGTAACAATTCTGTGTCTGTGCAAGTAACAATTTTGTGTCTGTGAGAGTAACAATTCTCTGGCACTCAGTAACAATTCTGTCTGTCCCTGAGTAACAATTCTCTGGCACTCAGTAACAATTCTGTCTGTCCCTGAGTATGAATTCTGTGGCCCTGAGTAACAATTGTGTGTCTGTGCAAGTAACAATTCTGTGTCTGTGCAAGTAACAATTTTGTGTCTGTGAGAGTAACAATTCTCTGGCACTCAGTAACAATTCTGTCTGTCCCTGAGTAACAATTCTCTGGCACTCAGTAACAATTCTGTCTGTCCCTGAGTAACAATTCTGTCTGTCCCTGAGTATGAATTCTGTGGCCCTGAGTAAGAATTCTCTGGCACTCAGTAACAATTCTGTCTGTCCCTGAGTATGAATTCTGTGGCCCTGAGTAACAATTGTGTGTCTGTGCAAGTAACAATTCTGTGTCTGTGCAAGTAACAATTTTGTGTCTGTGAGAGTAACAATTCTCTGGCACTCAGTAACAATTCTGTCTGTCCCTGAGTAACAATTCTCTGGCACTCAGTAACAATTCTGTCTGTCCCTGAGTATGAATTCTGTGGCCCTGAGTAACAATTCTGTCTCTGTGCGAGTAACAATTCTGTCTCTGTGCGAGTAACAATTCTGTGTCTGTGCAAGTAACAATTTTGTGTCTGTGAGAGTAACAATTCTCTGGCACTCAGTAACAATTCTGTCTGTCCCTGAGTAAGAATTCTCTGGCACTCAGTAACAATTCTGTCTGTCCCTGAGTAACAATTCTCTGGCACTCAGTAACAATTCTGTCTGTCCCTGAGTAACAATTCTGTCTGTCCCTGAGTATGAATTCTGTGGCCCTGAGTAAGAATTCTCTGGCACTCAGTAACAATTCTGTCTGTCCCTGAGTATGAATTCTGTGGCCCTGAGTAACAATTGTGTGTCTGTGCAAGTAACAATTCTGTGTCTGTGCAAGTAACAATTTTGTGTCTGTGAGAGTAACAATTCTCTGGCACTCAGTAACAATTCTGTCTGTCCCTGAGTAACAATTCTCTGGCACTCAGTAACAATTCTGTCTGTCCCTGAGTAACAATTCTCTGGCACTCAGTAACAATTCTGTCTGTCCCTGAGTAACAATTCTCTGGCACTCAGTAACAATTCTGTCTGTCCCTGAGTAACAATTCTGTCTGTCCCTGAGAATGAATTCTGTGGCCCTGAGTAAGAATTCTCTGGCACTCAGTAACAATTCTGTCTGTCCCTGAGTAACAATTCTCTGGCACTCAGTAACAATTCTGTCTGTCCCTGAGTATGAATTCTGTGGCCCTGAGTAACAATTGTGTGTCTGTGCAAGTAACAATTCTGTGTCTGTGCAAGTAACAATTTTGTGTCTGTGAGAGTAACAATTCTCTGGCACTCAGTAACAATTCTGTCTGTCCCTGAGTAACAATTCTCTGGCACTCAGTAACAATTCTGTCTGTCCCTGAGTAACAATTCTGTCTGTCCCTGAGTATGAATTCTGTGGCCCTGAGTAAGAATTCTCTGGCACTCAGTAACAATTCTGTCTGTCCCTGAGTATGAATTCTGTGGCCCTGAGTAACAATTGTGTGTCTGTGCAAGTAACAATTCTGTGTCTGTGCAAGTAACAATTTTGTGTCTGTGAGAGTAACAATTCTCTGGCACTCAGTAACAATTCTGTCTGTCCCTGAGTAACAATTCTCTGGCACTCAGTAACAATTCTGTCTGTCCCTGAGTATGAATTCTGTGGCCCTGAGTAACAATTCTGTCTCTGTGCGAGTAACAATTCTGTGTCTGTGCAAGTAACAATTTTGTGTCTGTGAGAGTAACAATTCTCTGGCACTCAGTAACAATTCTGTCTGTCCCTGAGTAAGAATTCTCTGGCACTCAGTAACAATTCTGTCTGTCCCTGAGTAACAATTCTCTGGCACTCAGTAACAATTCTGTCTGTCCCTGAGTAACAATTCTGTCTGTCCCTGAGTATGAATTCTGTGGCCCTGAGTAAGAATTCTCTGGCACTCAGTAACAATTCTGTCTGTCCCTGAGTATGAATTCTGTGGCCCTGAGTAACAATTGTGTGTCTGTGCAAGTAACAATTCTGTGTCTGTGCAAGTAACAATTTTGTGTCTGTGAGAGTAACAATTCTCTGGCACTCAGTAACAATTCTGTCTGTCCCTGAGTAACAATTCTCTGGCACTCAGTAACAATTCTGTCTGTCCCTGAGTAACAATTCTCTGGCACTCAGTAACAATTCTGTCTGTCCCTGAGTAACAATTCTCTGGCACTCAGTAACAATTCTGTCTGTCCCTGAGTAACAATTCTGTCTGTCCCTGAGAATGAATTCTGTGGCCCTGAGTAAGAATTCTCTGGCACTCAGTAACAATTCTGTCTGTCCCTGAGTAACAATTCTCTGGCACTCAGTAACAATTCTGTCTGTCCCTGAGTATGAATTCTGTGGCCCTGAGTAACAATTGTGTGTCTGTGCAAGTAACAATTCTGTGTCTGTGCAAGTAACAATTTTGTGTCTGTGAGAGTAACAATTCTCTGGCACTCAGTAACAATTCTGTCTGTCCCTGAGTAACAATTCTCTGGCACTCAGTAACAATTCTGTCTGTCCCTGAGTAACAATTCTGTCTGTCCCTGAGTATGAATTCTGTGGCCCTGAGTAAGAATTCTCTGGCACTCAGTAACAATTCTGTCTGTCCCTGAGTATGAATTCTGTGGCCCTGAGTAACAATTGTGTGTCTGTGCAAGTAACAATTCTGTGTCTGTGCAAGTAACAATTTTGTGTCTGTGAGAGTAACAATTCTCTGGCACTCAGTAACAATTCTGTCTGTCCCTGAGTAACAATTCTCTGGCACTCAGTAACAATTCTGTCTGTCCCTGAGTATGAATTCTGTGGCCCTGAGTAACAATTCTGTCTCTGTGCGAGTAACAATTCTGTGTCTGTGCAAGTAACAATTTTGTGTCTGTGAGAGTAACAATTCTCTGGCACTCAGTAACAATTCTGTCTGTCCCTGAGTAAGAATTCTCTGGCACTCAGTAACAATTCTGTCTGTCCCTGAGTAACAATTCTCTGGCACTCAGTAACAATTCTGTCTGTCCCTGAGTAACAATTCTGTCTGTCCCTGAGTATGAATTCTGTGGCCCTGAGTAAGAATTCTCTGGCACTCAGTAACAATTCTGTCTGTCCCTGAGTATGAATTCTGTGGCCCTGAGTAACAATTGTGTGTCTGTGCAAGTAACAATTCTGTGTCTGTGCAAGTAACAATTTTGTGTCTGTGAGAGTAACAATTCTCTGGCACTCAGTAACAATTCTGTCTGTCCCTGAGTAACAATTCTCTGGCACTCAGTAACAATTCTGTCTGTCCCTGAGTAACAATTCTCTGGCACTCAGTAACAATTCTGTCTGTCCCTGAGTAACAATTCTCTGGCACTCAGTAACAATTCTGTCTGTCCCTGAGTAACAATTCTGTCTGTCCCTGAGAATGAATTCTGTGGCCCTGAGTAAGAATTCTCTGGCACTCAGTAACAATTCTGTCTGTCCCTGAGTAACAATTCTCTGGCACTCAGTAACAATTCTGTCTGTCCCTGAGTAAAAATTCTGTGGCCCTAATAACGTTTCTGTGGCCCTAAGTAACAATTCTCTGGCACTGAGTAACAATTCTGTCTGTCCCTGAGTATGAATTCTGTGGCCCTAACTAGCGTTTCTTTGTCCCTAAATAACGATTCTGTGGCCCTCATTAACAAGTCTGTGTCCCTGAGTAATGGTTCTCTGTCCCTAAGTAACTTCTCTCTGTCCCCAATTCTCGTTTCTGTGGCCCTAACTCTGTCCCTGTCCCTAGTACAGAGCGGTCTGCCTCTGTTCAATGACTGCAGGCAAATGAAGATTTCCAAAATGGCCGCTATATATACCTCGACCATTACACAGTGCTGGCTGGCTGGCTGCTGATTGGCTGATGCGATCACATGTCGTTGAGGAATGCATTATGGGGCAGCGCGCCTTGTCTGCGCGCCTTCCCCGACATCCCCGCTCCGTCGCCGCACATGTCAGCCGCCATTTTCGGAAAAATTTCGATTCGCGCGTCCGAATTAGGCTGTTTTTCGGATTCGGCACGAATCGAAATTTTTCCGATATTCGACTCGAATTCCACTTCGGATACTTCGATTCGCTCATCTCTAGTGTCCATCATTGCTGCCTATCAGGGCCCATTAGTGCTGCCTTTCAGTGCCCATCCATGATGCCTATCAGTGCCTTCTCACCAGTACATATCAGTGTCTCCTTATCAGTGTCCACCAGTGCCACCTATCAATGCTCATCAGTGTTGCCTATCAGTGCCCATCAGTGCTCGTCAGTGATGCCTGTCATTAATGCCTCCTATCAGTTTAGCCTATCAGTGTCCATCAGTGCAGCCTAATCAGCATGCATCAGTAAAGAAGAACAATTACTTATTTGCAATATTGTATAACAGAAACTAAGAAAAGTTTTTAAAAATATTTTGGTATCTTTACATTTGTTTAGAAAAAAAAATAACAACCCCAGTGGTGATTAAATACCACAAAAGAAAGCTCTATCTGTCTCAAAAAAACTGATAAAAATTTCATATGGGTACAGTGTTGCATGACCATGCAATTGTTATTCAAAGTGTGAAAGCACTGAAAGCTGAAAATTGGTATGAACAGGAAGGGAATGAAAGTGCCCAGTATTGAAGTGGTTAAGCAAGTTGAGGTCACACATAAAATTTCAACCTTTACAACGACACACTGTAACACACTGTACATTCTTTGGTGCATTGCAGTGCTGTGCTGAAACACACCATTATGCATTATGTACATACAGTGTGAGTGGACCATTGAGGCCGAGTCTGCACGTTTCTGCTGTTGTGTGATAATGTGTGTATTATTGTGCCCATAACATAACATCTTATGTGGTTAGCAGCCCAAATGCATGATTGTTGCAGAGCACCACAATGTGGTGTGTGCATTGTTGCATGTTGTATTGACAAAAATGGTACATGCCTGTTTTTTTTAACTTTTGGTGCATTGACAGCCCATCCATTTGAACTGCCCACTTGTGTTAAAGGAGAAGAACAGCCAAAGCTCTTTTGGCTGTACTTCCCCTGTGGATCTCAGGAGTGCAGTTAGTTCTGTGACCTGTTTTCAACCAACAACAGGCTAAAGTCCACTGGCGGCTGATGTCACTCAGCCGATCCAGGCTGGGGAAAGGTTTAGCCAGCCGCTCCCCACCCCTCCATAGCCCAACGCTCCAGTGAGTGCTGGGGGGGGGGCAGTGCAGACAGCTCTACTGTGGCTGTACTTCTCCTTTAAGTGCATACTTTTATTTTTTTTATTACATCAAACAACATGTAAGTGAGTTTTCTTCTCTTTTACTAATCATGTTGGTCTTTGTCACAGTGAAGCTTACCTCTTGTACTAGGCTTAAAAATGCAATTAAATTTGGTCTTTTCAGCCTAAAAACAAGACTAGAGGCTAAATGGATTTGAGCATCATTAGAATAAGGGTTTGTGTACTAGACCATTAAAGGAGTACTCGAACTCTATAAACATTGCCTGTGGTTGCACATCAACTCCACCCAAAACCATTGTTTTAACTTTGTGTGATTGCTGGCTAGATGAATCGCATGTGTTAGGGGAAAAAAAAGTAGTAATGCAAACCTAAAATGTTTAAACCAGACAATGAGAGCTGGCTGCACATCTTCTATGGGAAACTGAGTCATGGGCGCTTAATTTGAAAATATCATATTACAGTTCCAAAGTGTTAAAGAGGCACTGCCTGTCCCTAACACTTCACTAAATAAAATGGATTGAGATTCTAAAGCCAACAGAGGATGTCATTGGAGAAGCATATCAGACCTTGGATATTTAAAACTGAGAAAAGAAAGTGTTTTTTTTTACACAGTATAAACCCTTACAATGAACATCTCTTATTTTCTCCCTTTTGGTCTGTTAAATGTACAAGTGAAAGCATTTTGTCTCTCCAAGTCTTTCTTTTGGGAATACAGAATGATTTGCCTTTATTTTGGGGAGATTGGTTGGATCTGAATAGTCTGGCAAAAGGAAATTGGGCACGGCTGAAAACACTGAGCAACATTGAAAAGCCTATAAAGGACTTTGGAGCTGAGTGCATATGTGGCAGATCAACAGTAGGAATGAGCAAATGGTCTCGTCTCAACCTAGGTTCAGATCAAACTTTGGCTGTTTGGATGAATTTCTGAGGTTTAGGTCGTTGTACCCCCTTTTCGGTGTAAGCCAAACATCACATATAGAAGCGGTATTTCTACAGCTTTTATATATGACAGATGCCTGTTGTCTCAGTTTGCTAAGAAAATGGTGGGTGCTGGCATGTAAAAACACGTGTCTTTATTTACACTTTTAATTTTTTTGTTGTGTTACAATGTACCCTTTACCCATTCATATTGGGCAAAAGTTAAAGGGGGCTTCCAGATTCCAATGACCCTCCCCCCCTCGCATACCACAACAACCACTGACCAGGGCTGTGAGGAAGATACCCTCACTGACCACTGAAATGCAGCAAAAGATGAAAAAAAAGTGAAAACAGTATGTCATTTGCTGGTCTATCACAGTACACAGATCATGGAAATGAAATTATTTTTGTAAATATATACTGCTAAATACCTTCATCAGCAGTTATAGCAGTCTTGTGACTACTATCAGTGTCCAGCAGAGCACTGGTTAAAGCTTGAAGGAGGAGTTTGCTTTCTCCTCTCACTTTCCTTTGAGACTGCAGGATCCCTGACCCTCTGTGTGGACAGTTCTGATTGGCCCTGTGCTGATCACATGCACTCTCCCAAGAGAAAAAAACTCTCTAGCAATACACATCAAACTGAGCATGTGCAGCTTGTCCCCTAGGCTCTGTTCTATAAGCAGATGGATTGGGGACTGTGGAAGAAGGAGAGGATCAGAGCAGTCAGGATCAAACAGCCTTTTTACACAATGCAGAGGATTAACCCCTTAAGTTCCACAGTGAGTATAACAAGCATGCTTTACTGCATATACAGACTGATTTTACTGTTGTGGGTTTAGTAATAGTTTAATTGTTAGGGTTTGCATTTGATTTAGGGCCTTGTAGGTACAGAAGTGCAAACTTCAACTGACAAAATTTGCCACGGGTGTCTCTGAATTATATAAAATACTGGCAGGTTATTCGAACCACTCATGCCAGTTGTAGGTAAAATTGCCCTTTACCAAAGCTTGAATAGAGCTGCAATGATTTTCGGTAAATGCTTTACTGAATAAAGTTGTCAAGGCAGTTATTGTGTACATGTGTGCTGGTGGAAGACATTTGCACTTTCTTATCACAGGTTTTATCACTCATTATCAGATGTGGGGTAAACGTTGATCTTCTAGTGAAAACCTAACAACAGAAATGTATTACTTTTCAGCTTGCCAGTCCTTAGATTTGGTGACTGCATTCATTTTCTTTTTCCGACTTTTTCTTCACTTAGTGATCCTGCCTGTAACACACTTTGTGTCCTCAGGTGACAACACGCACTCACTGGAATGGAGGAACGTTGTTGTCTTCTTAGGGCAAAACTACAAACCACTCTTCCCTCCATTATTTATTACATAGTGGGAAGTCATCATTACCTGGAGTAATGAAACTGATAAGAGTGCAGCAAAAGCAGGGGGCACAGAAAGTTATATATTTATAAGATTTCTGGCACAATCAACAGGTATTTTTTGCACTTATTGAATACATTTAGCAAAACACTTTTAATTTTATATTTAATAGATCAGATGGCAGCAAATAAGAGACATTTGGTGTTACGGTTCACATACACTTCAAAGGATTACAATATAGGCTTAGAGGTTCTTAATTAGAGAAGTTCCCAGTTTACATACTTTATATTTTTATACTGTATGCCTACAGTATATTATAATAAAACAAGGCTACTGTATGATATACAATTATTTGTTAGACAGGGAAGTTTTGCTAATGGCAAGTTTTTTCTACACACTGGGAGTTGTTTACTAATCCTGGAGAATGCAAAATCTAGTGCAACTCTGTATAGAAACCAATCAGCTACCATACACAGCTGCATCAGATTCTGAGTGCTCCAGTTTTAGTCAATCTACCCTCTTGCTCGTAAAACATGTCTGTCTGGAGATGGATGTCAATAAGGCAATTGTTAATTTCTCTGCTAATCTGTTAAATAGAGAATGAAAAAAAAAAATAGACAAGGAAGAACAGAAAAACTTGATTCATTTCTGGTTGACACAATACCATTTTGGAAAAAAAAATCCCATGAGCTTATGAAAGTGTTTTATTTGGCAGTCCACAAATGTTTGGCCAAATCAACCTTGCTCCAGCAGTGTCCATGAACAAGGCAGGCTTGCTGCCAGAACACAGCAATCAGGGCTCGTAGTCATTGGCTGCAAGTGCTGATCAGATGTTTGTTTTCCAGCCTGTTTCTCTGACAATAGCCAGTCCTTAGACCGGCTTCTGTCGAAAGGACATCTGTACACATGGTCTAAATGTCAACTGGTTTCTGCTGAACCGGCCGATATTCGGACCGTGTATACCCAGCTTAAGGTGCTCAGATACAGTTGAGTTGCACTTGAAAGTGCAACTCCAGGAAAACATCATGGTGTAAATACAATAATGGAGCTGTTTTATGCGCCAACTGACTTGTGATTTTTTTAGTCATTTTGGTATTACACATGCCTCTGTTAGTCAGTGAGATCACCCTGCTATTTCCTGGTTTAGCAATATTGTTTCCTGGGTCAGTGGGTGGGTGATAGTCCTTCAGTATCCACTACAGATGCTAGAAACACACAGGTGACAATAGAAGCCAAAATGCTGAACTAGAAGGATCAATTGCTTAATTAGAAAATTTGTGTGAAACATGTTTGTAAAAGACTGGATTCGCAGAATTACAAATCCATTGAAAATCAATACAAATATATGTATTTTCTTGTTTGTCCAGAGTTTCCCTTCAAACTAACAAGCCAGTAGCAGCAGCAATCAGCAATAGTAGGTAGATACAGTACATCTCTATAGTGCCTTAGTGCCCAGGCCCATGTGCTTTTCTTTTGTAGCCCCAGCATGGAAAGAGAATGTTAATTAGCTAAGCCAATGTTGTGGAATGTAAAGCCTCCAGCACAAATATTTCAAAAAGAGAAAAAGCATGCTACCAGTGAAAACAGGTTTGAATGGTTAGTCTTAAAAGTGTCCCTATTGCCAATGCGAAAACAAACTAGCAAAAGAAAACCCATACGATCATCTATTAATCAGATCTTTGCTCCGTTCAAGGTTCTAGGGACTCACAAGAGAGAGTCAGATATCTGCGTCCCCTACGTGCAATGAGTTTATCCATGATCCCTATGTTACTACTGCATCCTGTAATGAACTGTTACCAACATGTGCACTGACACCATAGGTAGGTTTGTTTAAAAAAATGAATATAGTTTGCCTAAATTTAGAATGGAGTTATAAGATTATGTTATGTGGTTATTGTAAATATTGTAAATACTTTAGTTATGAGTATAACTTGGCAGGTTTCTATAACTATGACTTTGGATATTAAAATAGTGCCACTCAAGAGTTAACAAAGATAAATTATTGTGGGAAGTATAATCTGACATAGTGCATTTCTATATCTGTGGATAATTTGATTTGTTAAAAATGCTGAAAAACAAAAGAGAGGAAACAGACGTGTATTTTTATGCCTTTAAAAGCTTTTCAATTAGGTAACTTTATGCTCACTTGTGTTTACATCACCTCCAGTGCCATATGAATGATCATTCAAGAATGTAGCATAAATGTTATACTTATTCTACCAAGTAAGAAACAAATGATTTGTGGTTTCTGGAACTGGAGACATATTTTTGTGGCCTATAATTAATATTATACAAATTCTTCTATGATGGCGTAATTATGGTGATGAAGAGGAACATCGATGCCATGATCCTAAAAGTGTTGTGCTGAGATTAAACATGAAAGGTAGCCCTTTTGTCATGAATCCCTAAGTAGCCATCATCTTTTATGCTTCTAGATCTATATATTTCATATGTTTGCATATTTGGATAGGGAGACATCTATTATATATATGTAACTATAGTATAACCTTTTAATGATTATGTAGACACAAAGAAAAGACTGCACTGCTTGAAGTCTCAAGCATATTCCTCCAGTTCCCCTCTGCACTTGGTGCTGGCATCATCCTGCTCGGCACATTTGGCAAAAATGCAGCACTTCCATAAAGTCCCACCATGACGTTTAAATAGCAGTAAGCTATGTTGGTGACATTCAGGGTTGTATTTCTAATGGCACATTTTAAAGCCCCAAACCTCAAACATTTTAAATTGTGATAGCTTACTTTTTCTTTTCCTTTTTTGGCCAGTTCTGGACATTGGTGGCTCAATTCAGCAAAAGAACTGAAAAGGTAAGGAGAACTGGGGATAGTTCAAGATACTTCAGATGGTGCTATATGTGCCTAAGATTACCCTCTGTCAACTCCCAGCCTCTTCAAATCAGCCTGGTTTTTACCATCCCTCAACCACCTCTACTAAGTTGCAAAGGCAGCTAAATGGGATTTTACATGTGCCAGGGCCTGGATGTTTTGTTTCATGGCTTGGCAAAAACTATCCCCCCCAATTGCATTTGATGTTCAGTGCTGCTACTGGATGCAACATAGGAGTGAAGGATATGTCCCAAGAGTCGCATGCCAAGTAATCCAATACATCAGAGCCATAGTACCAGCAGTATTTGCAGCCTCAGTCTATCTCTGTCCTAGCCAGGCTCCCAGGTGAGTTTCAACCCTCCCATGGGGCTTAGTCATAGAGGTAAACCATTCAAGTAAATGGGACCACACCATGATATTCCCATTTAGAAAGCTATTCTGCTGCTCCACAGCCGTCAAACAAAATCAGGCATTCAGAAGGCAGCAGTATCATCTCCTTAATGCCTATCCATTGAGACTCTCTGAATGCAATCCACCTTTGTGACACTTTAAGGCAAAGACAGACACAGTCACAAAGTGGTTTTGACAGCTTTACTGCAAACTACTGTCACAAAAAACAATATGCATAGACAGAAAATATAGAGTAGTCTCTGTAGAGCTGCAGGCACTGTGGAGCAACTCATCCTCAAAGTTAACGAGAGAAGCAGAGAGCACCTGCTCAGTGCCTACATTAGAGATTAGAAGAAGGCTGAAAAACGACCACATCACTTTTGATAGGGGAAGCAGAATTAACTGAGCTTCTGATATGAAACTGAAATAAACTTAAACTGAGGATGAAATACTCCACAGTGCATGTAGCTACAGAAATTAGTATAGGTTTGTGTTAAAGCTTATTGAGTGCTTGTTAAAAATATGTACAGTATACATTTGACTGTCCATAGCCTGGCCACAGTTCTTTTTAAAGCATAACACTTCCTGGTACCTGTTGTTTAAGAAATGCATGGAGTTACAGTAGGTGGCTGAATACTGACAAAGAATAAAGCTCTCAGAAAGGACTGTGTCACACATAAATATCAGCTTCGAGTACAGATCTGTATGAAAATCTTGATCCTTTGCTTTTCTGTGACACTTTTGCTCTCTATTTTCCCATTTAGCCAAGCAGAACATGTTCGTGTTGTCTACTCTTTATACACTTTTACTTTATAACATTTCAGATCTATATACAGTGGGGATCGAAAGTTTGGGCACCCCAGCTAAAAATTTGTATTAATGTGCATAAAGAAGCCAAGGAAAGATGGAAAAATCTCCAAAAGGCATCAAATTACAGATTAGACATTCTTATAATATGTCAACAAAAGTTAGATTTTATTTCCATCATTTACACTTTCAAAATAACAGAAAACAAAAAAATGGCGTCTGCAAAAGTTTGGGCACCCTGCAGAATTTATAGCATGCACTGCCCCCTTTGCAAAGCTGAGACCTGCCAGTGTCATGGATTGTTCTCAATTATCGTCTGGGAAGACCAGGTGATGTCAATCTCAAAGGTTTTAAATGCCCAGACTCATCTGACCTTGCCCCAACAATCAGCACCATGGGTTCTTCTAAGCAGTTGTCTAGAAAACTGAAACTGAAAATAGTTGACGCTCACAAAGCTGGAGAAGGCTATAAGAAGATAGCAAAGCGTTTTCAGATGTCAATATCCTCTGTTCGGAATGTAATTAAGAAATGGCAGTCATCACGAACAGTGGAAGTTAAAGCAAGATCTGGAAGACCAAGAAAAATATCAGACAGAACAGCTCGCAGGATTGTGAGAAAAACAATTCAAAACCCACGTTTGACTGCACGATCCCTCCAGAAAGATCTGATCTTATTCCACTATAAAGAGATACTTGTACAAATATGGTCTTCATGGAAGAGTCATCAGAAGAAAACCTCTTCTACGTCCTCACCACAAAAATCATCGTTTGAACTTTGCAAATGAACATATAGACAAGCCTGATGCATTTTGGAAACAAGTTCTGTGGACCGATGAGGATAAAAGTGAACTTTTTGGCCGGAATGACGAAAGGTACGTTTGGAGAAGAAGGGGCACAGAATTTAATGAAAAGAACCTCTGTCCAACTGTTAAGCATGGGGTTGGATCAATCATGCTTTGGGGTTGTGTTGCAGCCAGTGGCACAGGGAACATCTCACGAGTAGAAGGAAAAATGGATTCAATAAAATTTCAGCAAATTTTGGATGGTACCTTGATGCCATCTGTGAAAAAGCTGAAGTTAAAGAGAGGATGGCTTCTACAAATGGATAATGATCCTAAACACACCTCAAAATCCACGGGGGATTACATCAAGAGGCGTAAACTGAAGGTTTTGCCATGGCCTTCACAATCTCCTGACCTCAACATAATTGAAAATCTATGGATAGACCTTAAAAGAGCAGTGCGTGACAGACAGCCCAGAAATCTCAAAGAACTGGAAGACTTTTGTAAGGTAGAATGGGCAAAGATACCTCAAACAAGAATTGAAAGACTCTTGGCTGGCTACAAAAAGTGTTTACAAGCTGTGATACTTGCCAAAGGGGGCAGTACAAGATATTAACTCTGCAGGGTGCCCAAACTTTTGCATTCGCCATTTTTCTGTTTTCTGTTATTTTGAAAGTGTAAATGATGGAAATAAAATCTAACTTTTGTTGACATATTATAAGAATGTCTAATCTGTAATTTGATGCCTTTTGGAGATTTTTCCATCTTTCCTTGGCTTCTTTATGCACATTAATACAAATTTTTAGCTGGGGTGCCCAAACTTTCGATCCCCACTGTATAATAAACCCCATGTTTACCCCTTCTATAGATTCTAAGTCATCATCCAAAAGTTTTGTAAGGACGTTGTTTCTGGCTCATGTCCTTGTTTGCTCCTTTTAATGTAGTTTTCATTCCTTGAACCTTACATCACCTTATTTAATCTCCAGCTACAATTGCAGTTCACCAATATGCTAATAGGAAGGTGTCGTCCTAGACCAACAAGCACATTTCGTTTTCTCACATAGTTAATGTGTCTTCTTATTTCATCACTCACACAGAATTAAGCCATGCAGGAAATAGTGTATTGATTTAAATAGCACCAAGGCAGAAATATCACTTGTCAGGAGCAAATATACATTTAGTTGCAGCAGAAACAAATACATCACATTAAGCAATTGAATTGCAAAGTGTCATGTTACTATTAAATTGTGTATTTAAATAAGGCTCATAAATGTGAAATATGTAGGTATTTGCATTCACAATGCAATAAAAAGGTTCTACTTGAAACATGTGTTGAGCATATTAATCTCAGTAATCCCAATGATAGTGGTAAAAAATGGTCTAGCGCTGGCAGGGTCTTGGGCACCAGTAGGGTTAATCAATGTGATGGAGCGCAGGAATAAAAGCTAGCCTTTAAAACTGGCCAGATAAAGATTGTTATCACATTTACTAGGCCCATGAAATCATTTGGCAGCAAGCAGAGCCCATCAGTTAAATATTTAATAAACAGCATAAGGATGCTGTGCTAATTCAGACAGACTTAGTATAGTACATTAAACTTCCAGTTAATGAAAATGTATGGAGTAGTAAGTAGTATGCTAAACTGCAGACTTCTACTTTTCTACTGCTCCATTATTGTTACCAAAATCTGCTACAATTCACAGATTACATTTTATTACCAAAATGCCATTAATTGTTTTTCTTTTAAGGAGTGAGATTTACACCAATGCAATGTATTGTTTATGTAGCTGGGTTAGGTAGGAATTGTCAATAGTTCAAGAACTGTAAAGAAAATTAGTTGTACCTCGAATACATAGAGGCTGATTTACGAATAAAAATGTTTTCAATTATCAACTCACTTTTCAATTCTTCAATTATCCAAAACTTGCAAAAAACAAATGCACCTGATTGGATAACTGAAGTGAATGTTCACACGATTTAATAAACCAGCCCAATAATGTGTGTGGTTGTTAGATTTCCACCTTAGAGCACTGCTTATATTGAGAAGTTAACTGTAAATGTCTAACAAAGAAAATCAACAATTTAGATTTGATTTAATTAGGAAAACTACAAATTACAGTAATTCCACAATCAGTCAAAAAAACTTTTTTTAATTGACGGTGATGGGCATAGACTACTGAAGACAAATTTAAGGTTTGGACTGTGTCTTTAGAGTAACCTTTGTTTATTCTCACATTCTTGCACCAGTTTCAAACTCTTGCGACATGTACAAGGTTTGACAATTTCATTCTAGGAATGGGCTATAAAAAAGGTTTGCTTACCTATACACTAGTGGTTGTTGTCACCTTCAAAGTAGTACCTTTGTGAAGTGATGCAGTTTCCTAGATGACATTGTCACTTCCTGAAATTCATTTTCCAGAACACCGTGCATTCTCTTTGTCACGCCTCACTAAGTGTCCAAAATGTACTCAAATGTGTGCCCTTTTAAGCCAGTTTTTAATTTTGGAAACAGCCAACAGTCAAAGGGTGCTAAGTCAGGGAAATAGGGTGGTTGGTCAAGTTTCAAAATGGATTTCTGGAGCAGGAACTCCCAAACACTTAACTCATCATGTGCAGGAGCATTGTCGTGGTGGAGAATCCACTTGTCAGGTCAGAGTTCTGGTCTTTTCCTCCAAGCAGATTCCTGTAACCTTTTCATAATTTCCAAGTAACAATGTTAGTTGACCGTTGTACCATGTTCTATGAACTCTTAGTGAAATGTTTATGTGAAAAAAACACCAGCATGATTTTTGTTCTGCCTTCAGCAGGGAAATTCAACCTGCAATATTAAATTTGGCCACTAGATAGAGCCCAGAATAAATTTCATGTTTTACAGAAACCAGTGTTTATGTGGTTAATGAAAATTCCCATCATTCTGAGAAAAAGAAAATTGGAGCTCAGATTCCATCTTAGAAACTGAGGTAAAGGAACCAGCCATAATTCTCTGCAGCCCATGTCATGGACTGAACTTACATCCCTTACAAGCAGCATCGCTGGTGAGCATGAACTTAATATTATCTATACCCTAATCATTATATCATGTTCATGTATTTCATGTATTGATTATATGTACTTCTTATCTGTTTTTCCTAATAGTTTCACCCCAACCCGATTTGTTAATAAATATTCAAGATTACATTCAGTCTGGTTTATTGCAGAATAGGAGGGTTTAGCTTCATGTCGAGTTACACACAGGGAAATGTGTAGCGAGGACGGAACAGTTATGAACTGATAACATGTGTGCTTTCTTCGGGTGAGGTGAATTTGTTTGTTTTCCAGCACCTCCTTACACCACCTATGCCATTTAAAAAAACTTGATACCTTCAGTGAAATGTTCACCGTAAGCCTGTTTTAACAGAGCTAAGTTTTCCTCACACTTTTTCCAGTTTTCATGAAAAATGTTATGTTAAACTGCTGCTCCAGATTAAGGTCACTAATTTTCTGGTAACAGCACAACGCACACACGTGTTATTTAATCTACTACTCTGTAAAGACTGAGTACACTAGTCTGCAACCCAGGCAAGTGCAAGGTAGAACATGTCAAAACGTGCTCGAGTGCAAATGGCTGTGTGACTCACCACCATAGCGCTGTGCTGCGGGATTTCCGGGAATTTAATTGTCACACCTTGTATGTCTGCAATGTAAACCTCCTAGGGTCATGCATTTTAACTCCAAGCTATTCCTAGGTTCATCCCCTCACTTTGCTTTCAGTGCCTGCCATGATCTACCATTCAAACCAGTTATTGATATCAGTGGTTCCAATTATGCATCATCCTAATGCTGTGGTGCTGAATTTCTCAGCATCCTAACTTGGTTCTAGCTCTGTTGTTCAAGGACCAGAAAAAGGAAGCAAGTTTGACCCCTCTGCACCCCTAGATAATAGTTAGTTACCTGCTACTCCCTGTGTAATAGTCCAGGTTGCACAGGTTAGGTGTCAGCCTCTGTTAATTGTGCAGACCGCAGTACACAGAGTACTTGTCATTTTATGTGCACTATGTTCTGGCCAGTCCCTGACAATTTTTGTTGCAGTTTTTGTCACTTCATCCATTCACATCATAAATGAGGCTTATGACTCCTGAGTTAAATTAGTGACATATCAGCATGGATAAACTATGGATTCTTATACTGTACCGCGCTCCAATATTATCAACCTTTTGTGATTGACCTTTTTTGATTGTGTGAATTTCTTAATATACCACCTATAATCCAATCATTACTTACACCTATGGTACTTAAATATACAATTAACATAAATTAATTTATAAATGTGAATAAAAAATTATATGTGATTATAACAAATATTAATAAAAAATTTATGAAAAATTGGAATGTCAATTATATGTGAATAAAATTAATAAAAAATTAATAAAACATTAATAAAAATGGGAATGTCAATTATTTTCTTTGAATTTGAGATGGTGTTGTTATTCAATTTAGTTAATGTGATGAGTCTGTGTTCGCAGCTTGAACCTCTCCCTCCTGTCTCCTCTCCTCTCTCCTCAGCACAGCCTTCTCAATTGTGCTTTCTTCACTGGCTGCTTTGTTTATTCCTCCATATACGGAACATGCAGAGAAGGGAAAAGAAACATAGTGTCTTATCCGGGATATAAGTGATTTATTGCTCTTTGATCTCCCACTCACATTGTGTAAATGTAAATAGCGCTTTGCATACAATGTATCCAGATCGTGCTTCAGACAGCCTGGCTGGTGTGTTTGCTTTCAGTAAATATACTCGCCGTTCCTCTGTGGATGCGTGATAACGTCGCCGCCCCTCCCCTACGCGTTACGCTACAGGGACTCGTAGCTTCCTCTGGGGGATGTGGATTTGGAAATCCACATCCCCCAGAGGAAGCTACGAGTCCCTGTAGCGTAACGCGTAGGGGAGGGGCGGTGACGTTATCACGCATCCACAGAGGAATGGCGAGTATATTTACTGAAAGCAAACACACCAGCCAGGCTGTCTGAAGCACGATCTGGATACATTGTATGCAAAGCGCTATTTACATTTACACAATGTGAGTGGGAGATCAAAGAGCAATAAATCACTTATATCCCGGATAAGACACTATGTTTCTTTTCCCTTCTCTGCATGTTCCGTATATGGAGGAATAAACAAAGCAGCCAGTGAAGAAAGCACAATTGAGAAGGCTGTGCTGAGGAGAGAGGAGAGGAGACTGGAGGGAGAGGTTCAAGCTGCGAACACAGACTCATCACATTAACTAAATTGAATAACAACACCATCTCAAATTCAAAGAAAATAATTGACATTCCCATTTTTATTAATGTTTTATTAATTTTTTATTAATTTTATTCACATATAATTGACATTCCAATTTTTCATAAATTTTTTATTAATATTTGTTATAATCACATATAATTTTTTATTCACATTTATAAATTAATTTATGTTAATTGTATATTTAAGTACCATAGGTGTAAGTAATGATTGGATTATAGGTGGTAAATTAAGAAATTCACACAATCAAAAAAGGTCAATCACAAAAGGTTGATAATATTGGAGCGCGGTACAGTATAAGAATCCATAGTTTATATTTATACACCTAGAGAGGGTGTAATTAGTGCCTAGCGATCTAATATTTAATAAATATTCACTTAAGCACACAATTAACACTAATAATAGAGTAAGTTAACTCCTGGTGGCTCACAAAAAACTATTCTATTAAAATATCAGCATGGATGTCACTCCACTTCCTCAAACTAAATCTTTCTAAAACAAAGCTCATACTATTCCCTCCAGCCCGTGCCCCCTCTCCTGACTTCTCCATCAAGACCAATAATACAACCATCACTCCCTCCCATCATGCCAGGGTACTAGGTGTAATCCTAGACTCCCATCTGCCCTTTCAGCCACAAATCCAATCACTGTCCAAATCTTGTAGACTTCACCTCCGCAATATCTCCAAGATACGCCGGTTCTTAACCTCTGAAACTACTAAGCAACTTATTCACTCCCTTGGTATCTCTCACCTTGACTATTGTAACTCCCTCCTCATTGACCTACCTCATCGCAGGCTATCCCCTCTTCAGTCTATTATGAATGCTGCTGCCAGACTCATCCACCTTACTAACGGTTCCATATCTGCCATTCCTTTCTGCCAATCCCTCCACTGGCTTCCCATTGCCCAACAAATAAAATTCAAAACATTAACAATAACATATACAGCCATTTATAACTGCCCCAAATTACATCACCAATCCTGTCTCCAAATATCACCCAAACCATCCTCTCCACTCCTCCCACGACCTCCTGCTCTCTAGCTCCCTTGTCTCCTCCTCCAATGCTCGTATCCAGAACTTCTCCAGAGCCTCCCCCATCTTCTTAGACTCTTGATCCCAATCTATCCGACTATCACCTACTCTGCCCACTTTTAGGTGATCTCTGAAAACCTATCTCTTCAAGGAAGCCTATCTTGCCTTCAGCTAATAACGGAATCTTCTATTCCTCTCATCAGTTCATCCCCCACAATTAATACTTTTTGTACCACCAGCCTCTCCCACTTAGATTGTAAGCTCCAAGGAGCAGGGCCCTCCAACCCCTCTTGCATTGAACTGTAGCGTTGCTGTATTGTCTCCCTTTATATTTTAAAGCACTCAGAAAACTGTTGGCGCTATATAAATCCTGCATAATAATAATAATAAATTAGATTGCATGGCAATTGGTAGTGAAACTTACGATGACTTTGGGTCTTAGCTGCTTTATTTCAGTTATCAGTGAGTAAAGTAATAGCTTAACATGTAGTGTAATTTACCAACCTGCACCCAATACTGTTTGGGGTTGATTAAAAATTTAAAGTAAAACTAATTGCTTATGTGTTTTTTTCTCTGTACTGTGCACACATTATAGGTTTTTCTATGTCATTATGGGGATGAAAATGGTCTCCAGTTTTACTAAGTATGGCAGATCATGCCACTCCTGCTTGTAGTTCGACTCAGAGGCACACAGGTAAAGGGGACAACACCACAGCTGAATTAAGTGCATTTTGTCTCCTAGAAAAAGAAGTGCCTTAGCCTTGCTGATATGATTTAATTGATAGCAGAAAATATAAAAAAAAAGATGAAACTTTTTGACATTGCAGGAACTTGTGAAATAACATATTTGGTTTAAGCATTTTTATTTTAAGCAGTTTAGATACACAAGTGACCATAATACTTTACTACATCCTAAAGGCACATGTATTACACACAATGAAATGTCTCATACTAAATAGGTACATCTGGAAGTACAATGGAATCTGGACACATAAGTGGAATTTCAGAGGATGATTGGAGACTGGAAGTGTAATTAGAACTGCACAATTGAGCAAAAATACAAAGTTTGGAAAGCAGACTGCTGAATATCAACTTAAAAGCCAGTTGGAATTTGGAAGACTAACTACGTTCTGGAACGTACGCTGGAATTTTAACACAATAGATTACTAATGCCTTTGGCAGCAATTGTGTAAAAACTGATTTACCAATTACTTTGTGATATTCCTGCAAAAAGATTTCCACATCACATATAATTTTATCCTCCTGAAGTTTAAACCAAGTCAGCATTAAACAATGGCTTAACCCTGAGTTAACTGTTGACCTATCGCTGAGAACGGATTTTTAAGCTTTACAAGTAACATGTATTCAAACACTTTTTTCCAGATTCTCCAGTAAAGCTAAAAATGTTTTTACTTTGAAGCAAAAGACAATTTTTTTGTGTTCATGCATTAGTATTTGGTATAATAACACTACTGCAATACTGACAAATGGCATGGTTGGCCAGATGCAAAATGTAGCATTATATAACCAATGTGCAATGCAAAGATTTCACAGACACATATATATTATTTTAAGGTATTTTAAAAATGTTTCTCTAAGATAATGATTTGAATACCTTTCATCTAACAATGCACATTTTGTTCTTTTTTTTTTTTTGCATGTTTAATTAAAGCATTTGTTTCATATTTTTACTGTTAGACCTATAGGCTCTGTACACGTTATAGTCAGTCAATATTATAGCAAGTTTGGATTATTTAGATTGTATTTTGAGTACAATTTGTTTTTTTTTTCAAAATGGAAAAAGTAAAACAATGACAATAACAAATGTAACTGAACAATGTTCTTGTTTATAAACATGATTTACACAACAGTAAAAAAAGATATATAAAACCTATCTTGTTATTTTGATAGAATGAGTTGGGTTAAATTCAGCTAGCACAGCAGCATCCTGTATTGGCTCACCACTCCTACAGTCCTCCGAGAATTACTTTGTTCAGCATAAATTTTTAATTTATTACAGTGTTTCAAGGATACGTACAGTAGAAATAACTCTAACAGGTAAAAGATGCAAACCATTTGAAAATGAATCTACAATTCTTAATGGCCCCCTGGAAAGGTGACCTTGCAGACAGGAAGCATGCCTTTTATGATTTAGATCATTTGGGGTTCAGCTCCAACACATACTGTATTTTTTGGGTGATAGACAAAAAGGAAGAGACCTGATGTTTTAAACATTGTGTCATTTAGTAATGAGAAGACGATGAGTAACCATTTGGATACCACCCTTTATTGTTCAGACTATCTTAGACTTATGAAGGCAGGAAGAAGCAACTGCATTATACATAGCATTGCTATGTGGATCACCCAGCTAATTAAGTCCTTATTTTTAAATAATCTCCAGCAACACAAACTGTAGGACCAAAAGGAGAAATCTGATTGTTAAGATGTTGAATGTTACCTCTGGTCATACTTTAGCATGTATATATATATATAAAAAAAATGGATGTATCTGGTAACTCAAATAGTTGCTGTGGGATACCATGCTTTACACATTATCAAGAAACTTTTTTTTTGCTATCTTGTTAAAGAGTTATCTTGGTGCCCAGAAATTCATGACTATTTGGGATGCTTGGTTGGGTACACCGGGATTAGCGCCAATTCAACTAGTCAAACACAGAGTATTAAGTGGTGGAATCTCTTCAGGTTTGCTGTGATATAGCCAGTGGCGGACTGACCATTTGGAAAGTCGGGCACTGCTCGAGGGCCCGGGGTCTGTGGGGGCCCCATGAGATGCCCCTGGTACATTTTTCATAGGCTTTTTTGAGTTTGGGCAAGGACACAGGGGCCCCATGATCCCCTATTGCCCGGGGGCCCCATGAGTTGATAGTCGGCCCCTGGATATAACTAGTGTCCCATCAACTCCTAGACAGGTATTAGAGTCATATGTGTACTAAATATTTGCATTTGGCAGACATTGAACTTTTATATATTGTACTAAACATGGATAAATTGAGGTAGCTTGATTTTCCAAGTTCAGTTTGGTGAAAGAATGGTTTGTTTTGACTGTTCTGGTTTTGTACTTTGGGTTCATTCTTTTAGTTTTTTTGTTTTATGAAAAAATGTATGGAAAATATTGTGGTTTGGGATCTGTACTTATATCCTCCATATACATTAATATATACTCCTTTCCTATCACAATGTTCTAAACTGTTAAACCCAATGCTATATTCTGTTGCTGATTGGGGTTATATGACTGTGTATGTACATTAATCCAAACTTCAATAAAAAAAAAATCTGATTTAAAAAAAAGAGTTATCTTGACTTGAAGATAAAGGGAGAATTCATGAAATAGTCATGATCTAGACATTCCGCCAAAATCAGATAATGGATATGGAGAACTAGTATAGAGAGTGCCGAAATAGTCGGCATTGGTAGAGTGTATTGACAATTGGTGTAATGTAGCCTCAAAGTAAACCTGTCTAAAAGAAGGTTCTGCCAGGCAACTTGTGGTCAGTGCTGGGTCAAGGTCATTTAGCGCCCAGTGCAAAAATGCCAAATGCCCCCCCCCCCTCCTTCCCCAAAATGTATGAGCATTATGTGACAGCAAAATCCCCTCCCTCCAAAAAATTTGACCACTGATTTGCACACTTATCCCCAAGTATGAATTCCCTTTTTAAGCCAAAATTCTCCCCAAATAAAAATCCCCCCTCTTCCAGTACTCCTGCCAGCTTGCTGGTAGGCACTCTCCATGCATCGCCCCCTACCTCATGTGATACTACAGCACCCAGGGCAACCACCCCTCCTGCCCACCCTTGTCCCGGCCCTGCTTGTGATGTCTGCTATTAGGCAGGATATTTTATGCATTTAAATATATTACATTTTTTAAGGGAATGCATGGAGGTTTTAAAATGTTTTTGCTACATTTATTTTGGTCAGGATTTAAAAAAATATTTTTTTCTTTACTCAGGAAAATATCAAATATTCCATACAATGTTTTGTATTATTTTTTTTTACGCAATAAGATGTAGCTATAGTATGCTTTTCAAATAATTAGGTATTTCAGCTTTCAGCTTTGCAAAAAAGAAGTTAAAGTGGTACTAAACCATCAGAAAAAAAACAAAAAAAACAACGGGCCCCTGCAGGTTTAGGTCATAATGTACTAGTATGCATCGCATAGTACAATATGACAGACTTACCTTTACACACAGCCCTCCAGTTCAGAGTTGTCATAGCTCACTGGCGCTGCCATCTTCACCTGGTCTTCCTTCCGGGTGCGTGGGCTCTGGTGGTATGAATGGCCTGGGCTGCAACACAGGCTCTGAAGGTCCAGCACGGCTATGCTGTTCCTTCAGAGTGCATGCGCCAGTGAAATCACTGCCTACATGATGTGTGAATATCTCCTAACTGCTTTACTGCCGCCCTATAGCAGAAATACTGCTTCAGGGCAGCAGGGGTGTGCAAAATCACATATATATGTGATATTGCATTTCCGGGTAGGGGAACGCCAGAGCCGCGCGCACGCCCTACCCACGCTGCCATTCACGACCTTGGCTGTCAATCACTAGGTCCCGGCTGGTGATTACTCTCTGGCACCATGATCACCAAGTAATACCGACAGGGGGAGAGAACTGTATGTAAACAGTACTGTTCTCTCCCCTGTCAGCTCCTACACACTGCAGTGTGTTTACCGTGTAAGGCACAGACACAGCCCCTCAGTAAAACATGCACAGCACACAGTTAACACTTTGATTGCCCCAGATGTTAACCCCTGACTACGCAGTACCATTAATACAGTGTCAGTGCTTTTTATTATCACTGATAACTGTATTGGTGTCACTGGGGATGTCAATGGCACCAAGTCAGTTCCCCCCCAGTGTCAGAATGCCTGCCGCAGTCCCGCTATAAGTCACTGATCGCCACCATTACTAGCTAAAAAAAATGTAAAAAAAAATTCCAGTATATATACCGCCATTTGTAAATGCTATAACTTTCACGTAAACCAATTAATTTACACGTATTGGGATTTTTATTTTAACAAAGACATGTAGCAGAATACATTTTGCTTTAAATTTATGACAAAAATTGATTTTTTTAATGTTTTTTTTGCATTGCATGACCGTGCAATTGTCAGTTAAAGTAACGCAGTGCCGTAACGCAAAAAATGACCTGGTCAAAAATGGGGGTAAATCCTCTGGAGGGCAAGTGACTAAACAGTGCAAGTTTAGGAGATATTCACAGTACCTTCAGATAAGCTTTATTATAGGCTAACCCTAAGGTTTAACTTAAACAAAAGCTTGTAGCTACCACTTTAAGCTACTGAGAGGGAGAGAGATGTGAAAAAGAGAGGTGCATCATTCCTGATTGGATACTTCAGTTTAAAATTTCAATCAGATAACCTGAACTACAAAGCAATTAGCATTTGTTGTGCTATCTCCTTAGCTAACCCACAATTGGGAATCAGGAATCTCTTTTCCTATCTGTACCACAAAAGATATATACTGTATATATATATATATATATATATATATATATATATATTTATAGCAACAATTAAATATATTTGATCCAAAGCCATTACAGTTTGCCATTAAGCACATTGTAAATCATTAGAAAGCAGTTTTGTAGTAGAATATTGTGCAATGGGTTAGGCTGGAGGATCTATTAATTGTTTCCAGGGGAAAAGCACAATGTGCATAATTAAATACGTATTTACATAGGCTGTTCTATGATTAGGTTGAGGACAGCACGAGTGTGGGCACACAGTCTGATCCTTATGGTAAGAAAAAGAATGTGATTATTGCAGTGTTGTGACAGTCATATTTAGGTGCATAGGTTTTCTGTATTAATATGATGCAGAAATATCTCCAATCTGATTTCTTACAGCATAAAATAAACAGTATGATCTTCAACAGAATAATAATGTCTTAAAATAACCTACAGAAAAGGACTCCTAACCATGTTACCTGATTCCCTCTACTTCTCTCCAACACTTAACAGCCTCTCCAGCCATTTGTGGGATAAATATGTCAAAAAAAGCTAATGAAAGTGATGATGATTCTTTAACTGTCTCTCCTGGGGATTCCTCTGATTGCAGTCTTCCTGAAGTGGCTGATCAGCATTAGTGGTAATGCTGTCAAACCTCTCTCTCACACATAAAGGTGCAGTTCCTCTTAGCAAGCCAAATGCTGACTTGCTGTTTGCAACGTATTAAAGATACTCAACCACTTAAACTGAAAATCTATAATATATCATTTGTTTTTCTATATTTCAATTTACAATAATATTTTTAAATGCATAAGCATTAACAACGCTATTGAAATTATAATCTGTATATGCACTGCAGCTAAGGAGCATTTTAATCTCCAAGTATGGTCGAACATCATTTCTTTGTGGTTTACGGGACCATAGTAGGTGAATTATTAATAATACAAAAGTTTGAAGCTCTCTGAATCTCAGCACCCTGACGACATTTACTAAAGGTGTAGGTGTTATTGTCATGGGTAATGTGGTGCCAGCAGCAGAATTACATTGGGGAGTCTACCACTCTCCTTAATAGAATCATGCCCTTGCTGCCCCTGAACACTGCCAAATCTCAGCAGACTGGCAAGAGAGTGACATTTCATGGGTCTGGTTAGGGATGGATTAACTATAGCAAAAGGTAAGCGGTCTGTTAGTGATCATGTTGTGGATGAGCTCTCACTAGGGTTGCCATCCCTTTAAAACGGAACACATATTAATTATACAGGTTCTGGGGCAAATTAAATGCAGATAAGGCACCAAGTGAGTTTACTGACCACCTCTAGTGGTCACCACAGAACCTGTGTAATTAATATGTGTTCGGTTTTAAAAGGATGAGGTGGCAACCCTAGCTCTCTCCAGCAACAGGATCACTCATATGATATATGCCTAAAAAAGAAGTGAATGTTCAGTTAGCTGAGTTGAAGCTGTGTTTACCCTAATCATCCAATTAGGTGAAAGCAAAGATTCTAAGGGGGGGGGGGGTTGGCACATGGAGTAAACATTTAAAACCAATAGAGTCACAAAGATTTTGCACTAATTGTTAAAAAAATTGGACTTTACAACATCAATCCAAACAGGGGATTTATATATAAAAATATATATAGTAGGTGCTGAGCTAACACACAACAAACCACCCCTCTAGTAACAAATATAAAATCAATGCAATAATAAAGTCAATACAATAATAAAATAAACACTGGGCTGAGTCCTGCACACTGCACCCAGTGCCATGATAAATAGACCACCAAACCATATATTATAGGCCAATCAAGTGATATTGAAAATAAATGAAAAATAAAAACATAAAAAATAAATATTAACCGCTTGCCGCCCTGCCACTGTGTTTATACGTGTGCAGGGCGGCAGTGGAGCGCAAAACCACGTTTAAAAACGGGTTCCGCGCTCCCGACACTTTCGCGGGCAGGGGGCGCGCGCGCGCGCGCCCGCCGACCCGCGGGTGATCCGATTCGATCCAGGAGGGATCAATCATTAGATTTCAGCCAGTGATTTCTGGCTGAAATCGGATGATCGGTCCCTGTCCTATCCTGTCCTGTGTTGATATTTACACAGGGCAGGATATGATGTCATTCTTCTCTGCCTGGACACATTCCGTTCCAGACAGAGAAGAAGAGACATTTAAACGTGAGTAAAACACTACACTAACAGTTAGAACACACTCTAGGACACATTTAACCCCCTGATTGCCCCCCCCCAGTTAACCCTTCACTGCCCTGTCACCAGTGTACCTGATCAGTGAAGCGATTTTTATTGATCACTGTATCAGTGTCGCTGGCGACTTCCAATAGTGCTAGCGCCCCTCCCAGATAGCGCCAGTTTGCCCCCCAGTACACCAATAAAGCCATTTAACCCCTTAATTTCCCCCCCCACCCCCCCAGTTAACCCCTTAACTGCCCTGTCACCAGTGTCACTGATCAGTGAAGCGATTTTTACTGATCACTGTATCAGTGTCGCTGGCGACTTCCGATAGTGTTAGCGCCCCTCCCAGATAGCGCCAGATTGCCCACTAATACACCAGTAGTCCCGTCTAACCCCTTGATCGCCCCCCCCCCCCTGAGTTGACCCCTTCACTGCCCTCTCACCAGTGTCACTGATCAGTGAACCAATTTTTACTGATCACTGTATCAGTGTCGCTGGCGACTTCCGTTAGTGTTAGCGCCCCTCCCAGATAGCGCCAGATTGCCCGCTAATACACCAGTAGTCCCGTCTAACCCCTTGATCGCCCCCCCCCCCTCCCCGAGTTGACCCCTTCACTGCCCTGTCACCAGTGTCACTGATCAGTGAACCAATTTTTACTGATCACTGTATCAGTGTCGCTGGCGACTTCCGTTAGTGTTAGCGCCCCTCCCAGATAGCGCCAGATTGCCCGCTAATACACCAGTGATCCCGTCTAACCCCTTGATCGCCCCCCCCCTCCCCCCTGAGTTGACCCCTTCACTGCCCTGTCACCAGTGTCACTGCTCAGTGAACCAATTTTTACTGATCACTGTATCAGTGTCGCTAGCGACTTCCAATAGTGTTAGCGCCCCTCCCAGATAGCACCAGTTTGCCCGCTAGTACACAGATAATCACATTTGACCCCTTGATTGCCAGGAACACGCTTACTTGCACGCTAAACCTTCATTGCTAGTATAGTGTCTGATTGGATCAATATCTTTGATCAGATCAGCGCTATACCAGCATTCACATTACTTTAGTATCCCCAAAAACGCAGTGTTAGCGGGATCAGCCCCAACACCTGCCAGCACCTGCGTTTAGCCCCTACGCCCCCCCCTTCTCCCCCGGCAAGTGCAGTGTCAGTAGATAACTGTCACTTGATACATATTACACACAAAACCGCAGTGTTCACAGAATCAGGCCTGATATCTGTTAGCACTTGTCGGTAAATTTTTTGTAGCGGTTCAAGCAGTCCCTGACAGCCAGGCGCTCTTTTTCCCGTGAGTCGCACTAGGTACCTGTAAATTTAGTGGCCAAAATGTCTAAGCAAAGGTACACTAGTGAAGAGGCCTATAGGATTCTGAGCATGTCAAGTGAGAGCGAAGGGGAAGACTCACTGGCAGAATCAGGCTCAGAATACGAACCTATAGACAGCAGCGGCACCCTGACAGCTAGCTCAGGCGACGAGGAAGTGGTCCCTGCTAAGGTCAGGCGTACCCGATCCCATTCACAGGTTGCTGAGGTGGTACAAATGCATGATGACTCTCATATGCAGCAGAGTGCCAGTACTAGTGCCGCAGTATCTTTTGGTGAACTGGCGAGCACCAGCGGCCTAGTACGTCCTGGTCGTAGGCATACCAGCACTGCAGTATCACTTGGTGACGTGGCGAGTCCCATAAGTGCAGTACAAGCTGGTGCGGTGGCGAGCACAAGTAGTGTCCCGCGGCCACCAAGAATTCGCAGACAGGCCCGTAGAGCCCCTAGTGTCCTTCCGGATGTGCTTGCAAATCCTGATTGGCAGCCCACAAATTCTGCAGCACCCGTACTTCCCCCATTCACTGCCCAACCCGGAATTCAGGTGGAAACAGCAAATTTAAATACTCCCCTTAATTTTTTTGAGCTGTTTTTCACAGAAGATCTTTATGCATTGATTGTGGATCAAAGCAATTTATATGCACGCCAATTTATCGCCGCCAACCCAAATTCAAACCTTGCCAGACCATTCGCATGGAAACCCATTACGGTTTCCGAATTTAAAGTCTTTTTGGGCCTAACCCTCAACATGGGCATTAATGATAAAAATCAATTGCGGTTGTATTGGTCCACCGACCCTCTTGTTCACATGCCCGTGTTCTCTGCTGCCATGGCCAGGCATAGATATGAGAGTATAATGCGTTTTATGCACTTCTACGACAACTCACTCAGTCTTCCTCGGGGTGACCCTGAATTTGACCGGCTCCACAAAATTCGGCCCCTCGTAAATCACTTTAACCAAAAATTTGCAGATGTGTATACTCCCCAGAAAAACATCTGCATCGATGAGTCCCTCATTCAATATTCTGGCCGCCTTGTAATCAAACAATATCTCCCCAGCAAGCGTGCCAGATATGGGATCAAGATGTATAAGACCTGTGAGAGGGCAACAGGCTATACATGTAAGTTTCGGATTTACGAGGGAAAAGATAGTTACTTGGAGCCCCCCGGATGCCCAGACTACATGGGGAGCAGTGGCAAGATAGTTTGGGACTTGGCGTCATCCTATTTCCACATGGGGTACCACTTATACGTGGACAATTTTTATTCAAGCGTGCCACTATTTAGACATTTGTTCAATTTGGGAATTTGCACATGTGGCACTGTGCGATCTAATCGCCGAGGCTTCCCCCAACGGCTTGTAAATACCCGTCTTAAAAAGGGGGAAAAAGCCTGCTTGAGAAATGAAGAATTGCTCGCAGTGAAGTGGAAGGACAAACGGGATGTTTACCTCCTGTCTTCCATTCATGCAGATACGACCGTCCAAATTACCACGGCAACTGGTGTTGTTGAGAAGCCCCTCTGTGTCCACGATTATAACCTTAACATGGGAGGGGTGGACTTCAATGACCAGATGATGCAGCCGTATTTAGTTTCCCGAAAATCCAAACGCTGGTACATAAAAGTGTCAGTTTATTTATTTCAATTGGCTCTATATAATGCTTTTGTTCTCTATAAAGCAACTGGACATAGTGGATCATACCTAAATTTCCAGTTAGAGAACATCAGGGCCCTTTTGTATCCAGAAGGTGCTGTGCCCCAAATCCCTCTCCCAGATGCAGTTAGCCGTCTGCATGAGAGACATTTTCTCGATACCATTCCTGGTACCCCAACCCAAAGAAGACCCCAAAAAAGATGTCGTGTCTGCAGCAAACGTGGAATTAGGCGTGACAGCCGCTATTGTTGTCCCTCCTGTCCTGGCCAACCTGGCCTCTGCATCAAGCCCTGCTTCCGCCTCTACCATACACTAGTGAACTATTAGTATAGGGTACAGCACGGCACAGATCAGGGCACATTTACACAGGGTCTCAAAAGATGTTCGGTAGTCAGGAAACTGGCTATCGCATTTGGAGAGACCCTACCAGCTGTTTAAATGTTTGAAGTTTGGAAAAAAAAGTTAAAAAAAATAAAAAAAATAAATAAAAGTACAAATACCCCCCAAAAAAATAAAAAAATGTAAAAACCAAAAATAGTTATAGTTTTTTTTGTTGTTGTCATTTTTGTGATTGTTCGACTTTCACTGGTTTATTGTTGTTTTATTGTTAACCATTTCTGTTTGCAGGAATGCTTTCAGCTGCAGCGCTGACCTGTTTATTCTGACAGCAACAGGAACTTGCTCTCAGAATAGACATAAGTCAGCGTGAGCAGCGCTGTTGGATGAGATTTTTCATCCGCAGTTATAAAAAACAGAATATATGCCAAAGCATGGGGGCCTGGGGTGGCCTGTGGGTGGATGGCCCCTATGCTTCGGCATATATATTTTATATTTGTTGGCACATTTCATGTGTGCCCACCATTAGAAGTGGGTGGATTTAGGGAGGTTTCTAATGGTGGGCATACCACCACACACTTTTCCTTATAAAGTTGTTTTATTGAGTTTATGTTTTATTGTTAACCATTGTTGATTTTTTTGCAGGAACGTCAAACTGCAGCACTGACCTGTTTATTCTGACAGCAACAGGGTCTTGCTTTCAGAATAGACATAAGTAGGTGTGTGCAGTGCTGTCGGATGAGATTTTTCATCCGCAGTTAAAAAAAAGAAAATATATGCCAAAGCATGGGGGCCTGGGGTGGCCAGTGGGTGGATGGCCCCCATGCTTCGGCATATATATTTTATATTTGTTGGCACATTTCATATGTGCCCACCATTAGAAGTGGGTGGATTGAGGGAGGTTTCTAATGGTGGGCATACCACACACTTTTTCTGGCAGAGATTTCTTCTCTTTTTTTTCATTCAGCCCACAGGCTGCATAAAGAAAAAAAGAACATAGCATATACACCCAACAAGGACCAGTGACGTACTGGTACATCACTGGACTTTGAATGGTTATACCAGGGTGATGCCTGCAGCTGCAGGCATCATCCTGGTTTTATTTTTTTCAGCCGGAAATGGGCTTTCATGTAAAAGCATTCCTAGTGGTTAATTAGCTGCAGAATTGCCTTTACAAGCAGCGGGAGAAAATGGCCCCCCCTCCCCCTCCCTGAGATTTGCTTTCCAAAAAGGGGTCATTTGGGGGTGTTTGTTCTATCCTGGTATTTTAGCACCTCAAGAGATGTGATGGGCGGTCAGAAAGTAAAAGCTGTGTAAATTTCAAATTATCTATACCATAGTTTGTAGACGCTATAACTTTCACACAAAGCAATCAATATACACTTATTGGGATTTTTTTTACCAAAAACATGTAGCAGAATACATTTTGGCTTAAATTTATGACTAACTTTGAGTTTACGATATATTTTTTATAGCTGAAAGTAGAAAAAATTGTTTTTTTTTCAAGATTTTCGTGTTTTTTTGTTTATAGCGCCAAAAATAAAAAGCGCACAGGTGATCAAATACCACCAAAAGAAAGCTCTATTTGTGTGAAAAAAAGGACGTAAATTTCGATTGGGTACAGCATTGCATGACCGCGCAATTATCATTTGAATTAGTGCAGCGCTGTATAGCAAAAAAAGGCATAAATTACAGTATCTATACCATAGTTTGTAGACGCTATAACGTTCACACAAAGCAATCAATATACACTTATTGGGATTTTTTTTACCAAAAACATGTAGCAGAATACATTTTGGCTGAAATTTATGACTAACTTTGAGTTTACGATATATTTTTTATAGCTGAAAGTTGAAAAAATTGTTTTTTTTTCAAGATTTTCGTGTTTTTTTGTTTATAGCGCCAAAAATAAAAAGCGCACAGGTGATCAAATACCACCAAAAGAAAGCTCTATTTGTGTGAAAAAAAGGACGTAAATTTTGATTGGGTACAGCATTGCATGACCGCGCAATTATCATTTGAATTAGTGCAGCGCTGTATAGCAAAAAAAGGCATAAATTACAGTATCTATACCATAGTTTGTAGACGCTATAACGTTCACACAAAGCAATCAATATACACTTATTGGGATTTTTTTTACCAAAAACATGTAGCAGAATACATTTTGGCTGAAATTTATGACTAACTTTGAGTTTACGATATATTTTTTATAGCTGAAAGTTGAAAAAATTGTTTTTTTTTCAAGATTTTCGTGTTTTTTTGTTTATAGCGCCAAAAATAAAAAGCGCACAGGTGATCAAATACCACCAAAAGAAAGCTCTATTTGTGTGAAAAAAAGGACGTAAATTTCGATTGGTTACAGCATTGCATGACCGCGCAATTATCATTTGAATTAGTGCAGCGCTGTATAGCAAAAAAAGGCATAAATTACAGTATCTATACCATAGTTTGTAGACGCTATAACGTTCACACAAAGCAATCAATATACACTTATTGGGATTTTTTTTACCAAAAACATGTAGCAGAATACATTTTGGCTGAAATTTATGACTAACTTTGAGTTTACGATATATTTTTTATAGCTGAAAGTAGAAAAAATTGGTTTTTTTTCAAGATTTTCGTGTTTTTTTGTTTATAGCGCCAAAAATAAAAAGCGCACAGGTGATCAAATACCACCAAAAGAAAGCTCTATTTGTGTGAAAAAAAGGACGTAAATTTTGATTAGGTACAGCATTGCATGACCGCGCAATTATCATTTGAATTAGTGCAGCGCTGTATAGCAAAAAAAGGCATAAATTACAGTATCTATACCATAGTTTGTAGACGCTATAACGTTCACACAAAGCAATCAATATACACTTCTTGGGATTTTTTTTACCAAAAACATGTAGCAGAATACATTTTGGCTTAAATTTATGACTAACTTTGAGTTTACGATATATTTTTTATAGCTGAAAGTAGAAAAAATTGGGTTTTTTTCAAGATTTTCGTGTTTTTTTTGTTTATAGCGCCGAAAATAAAAAGCGCACAGGTGATCAAATACCACCAAAAGAAAGCTCCATTTGTGTGAAGAAAAGGACGTAAATTTTGTTTGGGTACAGCATTGCATGACCGCGCAATTATCATTTGAATTAGTGCAGCGCCAAACAGCAAAAAAAGGCCTGGTCATTAAGGGGGGTAAATCCTCTGGGGCTCAAGTGGTTAAATATTAAAAAAAACTGGCAATAAACACCTGGCTGCCCTACTCAGTGAAAATAAAAACTGTGCCATAAACATGTACGGAATGAAACACACATCAACCCCCCCTACACAGGAATGCAGCAGCATATATAAATAAATTTGTGATAACAATAAAAATATATGAGCAACATAAATAAAATAATAATAATCAACATAAAAACAGGTGCACATGCACATGATGAAATAAAGTCCCAAATAAATATTAGTCAATCAATGATATTTGAGAAAAAACTCTTCAAAAAGTGTCCACTTCAAACACAGCTGTGTCCACCTCCACCAGGGGTGTGCGCTTACCTCCAATTCTGACGTAGAAACCAGGTCAACTTAATAGAAATCTTCCTTCAAAGACGATATCACAAACGTATGGGTACGCTTTGATACACAATAGTTGGGCGTAAAGCTCAAACAGACACAGATGCTCCTCATAGTGTAGTAAGTTTTATCAATTATCAAGAATGTACAAAAAATTATACACTCACATGGAGCAGAGGGCAACATAGGGGACTAACAGCAATGACAGATAGGCTCCTTTAGTAGTGTGTACAACTGAGTGCAATTAAGCACTATACAGTACTTTCAATATAAGTGAATTACTGTAACATTTCACCAGTCAGTTATGGTATGGAGCCTTGAAAATGTTTACAATTCCACAACATAAGGTTAGGGAGAATAATGTTAGATATAAACCAATGCAATCACCTGATAGCATTTGGTGAATCTGATTTGTAACATATTTGTAAGAAATAGGCATGGCAATATGTAAAGGCAACTTCACCCAAACAGAACCTTTCCATCCTTAATTGTGGATTTAAAGCGATTCTAAAAGTTAATTTTTTTTGTAAAATAACAAACATGTCTATACTTATCTACTGTGTGCAGTGGTTTTGCACAGAGCAGCCCGGATCCTCCCCTTCTCCGGTCCCCCGCAGGCTCTTCTGGCTCCTCCTGTCGGGTGCCCCCACAGCAAGCAGCTTTCTATAGGGGCACCCGCTGCTCCGTGTATCCATTCACAAATGGAGCAGTGGCTTGCCCCCGCCCCCTCTCTCTCCTCATTGGCTGACTGGCTGTGATTAACCTCAGCGGGAGCCAATGGTTCCCACTTGCTGTCTCAGCCAGTGAAGGCTGTCCTTCACATCGCTGGATCGCAATGAGGCTTAGGTAAGTATTGAGGGGACTGGGGAAGCTGTTGTACACAGAAGGTTTTTTTTACCTTCATGAAGGAATTAGCCTTTCAGCATTACTATACCGCCATTTTGTCCCTCTGAGCCAAAGCTCCTCCATCTTAGAATCAGTATCCATCTTGAGACTTATGTCAGTACTTAAAGATGAATTTGTGTTTTAAGACTGTTTCTTACTTTCGATAAGAGTCTGAGGTTCCTCTTTTCCCTTCAGATGTAACTTCCTTTTTTCCTCTACCTAGCACAAGACTGAAAGTCTGCGGTGGGCTTTTTCCTGTTGCAAGAGTATTAATAACTTTAGCCAGTGTGAAATAGGGAAGTTGTCTACTTTCTATACTAATGCTTGACGCACATAATAATAATTAACATAAATGCCAAATGATTGGGCATTACTGACGTATGTAATATTCTGATTGGTCAATGCATACCTGTCAATTGATTGGTTCTTATATTTCCATGTATTGTTTTAAGTTTCATATATAAGTTTGAACACGGAAGAATAAATTCAGTTCCTTCTGAGATATCACCTTGTGTCTGTGTGCAATTTCCTATATCTCAAAGGGGACTCCGGGCCTGAGGACAGACACTGATCAGGGCCAGGGGACTGACGGGAGTCGGTAGCTACAGGAAGGAACGAGAGGAGCCAATTCCTTTCACTTCATGCATGGAATGCATGAAGGTAAAAAACCTTCAGCCCTTACAACCACTTTAAAAAGAATGTGTAGCATTTTGATATATATTATATGTACCTATTTATTACAATCTGGGGTTAAAAAATAACACATTCATAAATATTTCTTTTGATTTTATTTGCAAAGGACAGAGCTTGGTACATGATGGAGCAATTAAGGAGACAACAGTATCCACATTGCTGCAGTCCAAGGAGCCAATTGCAATAAATATGGGTGAGCCTTGTGAGTCTAAATACTCTTTGTATAAAGGCTTAATAATCGAAAGTTATACTTAGAGGAGTTTATTACCCTCTGTATTTCTGTAAATTTATATTCATACCTATATTTATCCCATTATTATTTAAAGTTTGGATCCCCATTTGGATGACCTTCAATGGGTTCAAGGAATACTTGTGTCTAATATCAAATGATAAGCACACTTTAGGTCTAACAGGGCTAAACAAACCAATTTTATTGACACAAAATGTCATTAACATCTATGATATTATACCCAGAAATAGGTGTTAATGCCTTCTGTTTATCCCCTGCAGCCCCCTTCCAGACTCCTTGGAACAAATCGTGGCAGTTTTCAAATGGAAATATGTTAAGACTGATTTCTTATGTTAATTTATTAAGTATTTTATTATTGCAGTGTGATGATTATGTGCATTGCTGCACTTGGTTCCATATTTAATTAATGGATGTATTTATCCAATTTCAGACATACCTTTTGCTATCTCCTGAAAACATAGACCTTTCATTTAACAAAAATATTTAGTATATAGCACAGTCTTCCCAGCTTTGTTCTCTCTTCTGGGGAAATATGCTGGTAATACACTTTAGAATACTATGAATTGTTGTAATTCTTGGACGTGATAATGATATGAATTATGCAATGTACAGTATATGTAATAGGAAGTAATATGGGTTAGGGCTAGGCGGTGTTTATTGCTTGGTTCAAGATTTTATTACTAACTATATACAATGACTTTATGGGGTTAATTTACTAAAAGCAAATAGCTGTTTACTATGCAAAGGAACTTGGATTTAGCCTTAGCTTAGTGAATGAGGTGAAATTCCCATTACAAAGAATACCCAATCATGTGCAAGGACAAAAAAAACGTTTTCCTTGTACATGATTAGTTGAGGTAAGTTCCCTGCAGCTTCCCCATATTTACTGAACATACAGTTGTGACCAAAATTATTCAACCCCCAATGCTGTAAAGGGGTTTAGGGACTATAGTGTACATTTGGAATTGTATTCAGAATCAAATCCTACAAGGACGTTGTAACTACCCAAATGCAACTAAAATGACATCAATTGTTTATGTAATACAGTAGTAAATGGTTCTTATGTGGTTTCTTCATTGCCACAATTATTCAACCCCTTAAAGACTACCACTCTGAAGAACAGAGGTTCATACAGGTGCTTTCCATCAGGTATTGAAAACACCTGTGGATGTCACCGAGCAGCAATCAAGCATAATAAGCACCAATTAGGCAGCTTTAAAATGACTGTGATACTCAGCTCCTTCTAGACATTTACTGGTGTGGTTACAAACATGGTGAAGGCAAGAGAATGGTCCAGGAAGACAAGAGAAGAGGTGATTTCTCTTCACAGGAAGGGCAATGGCTATAAGAAGATTGCAAAGATGTTAAACATACCAAGAGACACCTTAGGAAGCATCATTCGCAAATTCAAGGCAAAGGGCACTGTTGAAACGCTACCTGGTCGTGGCAGAAAGAAGATGCTGACTTCGACTGCTGTGCGCTACCTGAAGCGTAGAGTGGAGAGAAGTCCCCGTGTGACTGCTGAGGAACTGAGAAAAGATTTGTCAGATGTGGGTACAGAAGTTTCAGCCCAGACAATAAGACGCACACTGCGTAATGAAGGCCTCCGTGCCAGAACTCCCAGGCGTACCCCCTTGCTGTCTCCAAAGAATAAGAAGAGTCGACTGCAGTATGCCAAAAGCCATGTGGACAAACCACAAAAGTTGTGGGATAGTGTTCTGTGGACTGATGAAACAAAATTAGAACTGTTTGGGCCCATGGATCAACGCTATGTTTGGAGGAGGAAGAACAAGGCCTATGATGAAAAGAACACCTTGCCTACTGTGAAGCATGGTGGAGGGTCAATCATGCTTTGGGGCTGTTTTGCTTCTGCAGGTACAGGGAAGCTTCAGCGTGTGCAAGGTACCATGAATTCTCTTCAGTACCAGGAGATATTGGATGGAAACGTGATGCAGTCCGTCACACACCTGAGGCTTGGGAGACGTTGGACCTTTCAACAGGACAATGATCCCAAGCATACCTCCAAGTCCACTAGAGCATGGTTGCAGAGGAAAGGCTGGAACATTTTGGAGTGGCCATCGCAGTCACCAGACTTAAATCCGATTGAGAACCTCTGGTGGGACTTAAAGAAAGCAGTTGCAGTGCGCAAGCCTAAGAATGTGACTGAACTGGAGGCCTTTGCCCATGAAGAATGGGCGAAGATACCCGTAGATCGCTGCAAGACACTTGTGTCAAGCTATGCTTCACGTTTAAAAGCTGTTATAACTGTAAAAGGATGCTGTACTAAGTACTAAGATTGAATGTCACTTGGGGGTTGAATAAAACTGATAATGCTGTGAGCACAGAAAAGACATTTGTGGTTATTTCATTATAACTGTTATGTTATATTTGTCTGACCTACAAGTGCCTCTTTAATGTAAATGTAAGCAAGATGACTGAATGATCAAAAGCAATGTCAAACTGGCCAAAACACTCAATTTCAGTGGGGGTTGAATAATTTTGGTCACAACTGTAGGTAAAGGCTCTTCTCAGTTGCAAATTTCCTTGCAAAGTGAACAGCCAATGTGGCTATAGAAATAAAACCCCTATGTCTCCACATATTGTATTTATACAGTATATGTTTTTAAACTTTGTAATAAATGAAACAAATGTGTTTTTACTTCATTCTAACATTGTTGTTTTTTATGGTACCTTTGCGGTACCATCATATAATAATTACCTATTTATACATATATATCTGGGATGATGGCATGGAGATAAAGCTCTGGATCATAAACAATATATATATATTTTTGGGGCTTTTTTTGGAGTTACCTCATCGCAATATCAGTGTAATTAATGTAACCATTGAAGATTAGTATCCATTATATATATATAATCATTACATAACATAAAGGTGTACATTTATCAAGCAGTGGTAAATGACCACTGCTATGTTCTCTGGCATTCTCAGAGGAGACAGCTCTCCTATGAGTGCCTGTTTATGAAGCAGTGTAGATCACTTCTCTTAATGAGGAAATCTACAAAGGCTTTGAACTCTGGAAAACAGCTGTTGTTGCTGTAATCTCATAAGATATAGCAAGATTACAGTAACAAGAGATCAGTAAAACACACAGCTGTCAGTTTATTAAGCAGTGGCAAATTACCTCTGCTGAGGTGGTGGCTCTCCTCAGTACACACGCATACAATAATAAAATTTATATATATATATATATGTATATATATATACATATATATATGTATATATATATATATATATATATTTCTAAACTGCTCTAGGGTTTTTGGGGTGTTGTGAAAGGCAGGGGGCTTTCACACTGTCTTGGAGGCAATAAAGGAAGGAGAAGAAAGTCCAAAAATGTCCTCCTTCCTCCTCAGAACTTCAGCGATTCTCCCTTCTCTCTCCAATTCTCCACCTCTGAGCTGAAGAATCTGGGAGAGAGAATTTTCACACAGATCGCCAGTGAAGGGCTGACATCGCTCCTTCATAAACTAGCCGTTTCTGTGTCTGTCAATTGCAGATTCTCTGTGTGCAGAGAAAATCAGCAGAGAACATGTTCTCTGCTGATCTTTTCTGTTTCATAAACCACTAATGTACTGAAATTAGTAGCGATCCTCGGGATCGCTGGTGATCTCAATTTCATAAAAGGACACCAAAGTTCACCAATAGTATGTTTTTACAAAAATAAAAGAAACTTATAATAAACTAAAAATATTTGTGTAGATAATCCTAGTTTCTTAGCTCTTAGGAAGTGAAACAGTAAGGTTATAGAGGATGTTCATTTACTTGAATCTGCCCGAAGGGTTGGAAAAGTTAGCCTTTGCATACCACTCGGTATATTGTAAGGGTGTCAATAAGAGGGACATTTAGGAATCTGATAAGGTTTGTTCCATAAAGTTTTTCCTCCTGTCAAAGAAACGTTTTAGTAGGGCTGAAGGACTGAACTATAGTATTCAGTTTTTCAATATACATCAAAGATTTCAGTGCTTTCCTTACCATAGCAACCTTTGGAGATGAGGTTAATGTCCAGGATTTTAATATAATACTTTGGGCCATAAGTAAAATTCATGGAGAAAGGGATGTTTTTCGAGAAGGTAATAATAAATTGGTGGGTTTGAAGTATCTAAACAAGCACAGTAGAGGGAGGTCCCAGAATATTGAATTTATATAGCAATTCCACATGCGATGACTCAATGTACGGCGTAGAGTGCTGCACCAGGAACACATGGATGCTGTAGGACTAGCTTTATCTATCAGAAATGGTATAAAAGCTCTGTGCATTAGCTTAAATTCTTTCTCTCACCAGTTTTCACTGATGATTAAAATATAAGTTTTATGTAATTCCTAAAGGAGTCTGTCTGCCAGAGTATCATCTGGAAAGTCCTTTAGCCAGCATTTCAGAAGTTGGTTCCTTTGCAACTTTGTAAATTGTGAAGTAAATAATGATCAGATATAGAGTATTATCAGTGTTGCTTTGCTTGATCTATCAGTGATTGTTGGAGAGGGTCCTTTTTTGAGGTATATTATGTCTTAATATGTTTTGCCAACTGATTGTAATAAGGAGCATAGTGATTTGGCAATTGAAAATCCTGGGATATTTCCGAGGACAGCTTCATCCAACAGGAATTTGAATGAGCAAAGAATGACACCAAATGTAGACCTTTGGATTTCCAGATATTTAAAACTTCATGATCCATGCCATGCATGAACATTGGATTGCCATATAGATGTTTGGAGATATTTGAAGGAACACCTAAGGACCTCTTTATTGTTAGACATGTGATAAGAGTATCTCTTATAAGTACAGTGCTGAGCATAAATGAGTACACCCCTTTTGAAAAGTATGATTTTAAATAATATCTCAATGAATACAAGAACAATTTCCAAAATTTTGTTTGAGTTTTATAGAACATTTGTTTAGCTCATGACATGAAAGTAAGGTTAATAATATAACTTAGATTACAAAACCTTCAGTTTTACTCAAATTAGGTAATGCAAAAATTAATACAACCCACAACAAAATCCACTATATCTAGTATTTTGTATGACCTCCAAGATTTGTAAGAACAGTATCAAGTCTTCTAAGCATGGAATGAACAAGTTGGCGACATATTGCAGCATCTATCTTTTTCCATTCTTCAAGAATGACCTCTTTTAGAGCCTGGATGTTGGATGGAGAGTGATGCTTAACTTGTCTCTTCAGAATTCGTCATAGGTGTTTGATTGGGCTCAGATCAGGAGACATACTTGGCCACGGAATCACTTTCATCCTGTTCTTTTTCAGAAATGCAACAGTGGCCTCAGAATTGTGTTCATTGTCATGTTGTTAAAGTGCACGACGACCAAGGGCACAGAGTGATGGTAGCATCTTCTCTCTCAATATAGAGCAGTACATCTGTGAATTCATGATACCATCAATGAAATGCAGCTCCCCAACACCAGTAGCACTCATGCAGCCCCACAGAAGGACACTGCCACCACCTTGCTTCACTGTAGGCATCGTGCATTTTTCTTTGTACTCCTCACCTTTTGCGAGGCTATACAGTTTTGAAGCCATCAATTCCAAAAAACATTTATCTTGGTCTCATCTGCCCAGAATACAGAGTCCCAGTAGTCTTCTTCTTTTTCAGCATGGGCCCTGGCAAATTCTAGGTGGGCTTTTTTGTGAATGGGCTTTAGGAGAGGCTTCCTTCATAGACGACACCCATGCATGCCATTCCTCTGCAGTGAACACTGTATTGTGTCATGGGAAACAATAACCCCAGTTTGGCTTTCTACTTCTTTAGCTAATTGCAGTGAACTTGCATGGAGATTTTCTACAACCCTTCTCATCAGAAGATGCTCCTTTTGAGGTGTTAACTTCCGTGGACAGCCTTTCTTAAACATCTGTATCACTTTTGTTGCAGTATTCTGACTGCTAAGTAAAGCTTTGTTGATCTTCCTGTAGCCTTGACCTGTCTTGTGTAAAAAAATTATTTTCTTTCTCAGGCCTCGTGACATTTCTCTTCCATGTGGAGCCATTGTTAACAGCATGAAATGGGAAGAGGTTTTCTTTGTTAACTAACACCCTTTACCAATCAGCTGTCTGCTGGACACCTGTTCAATGAATAATTAGACTCACCTGTAGTGAAATTCTTGTTAATTAGGATTTTGTTGTCTAAAATGTAGCTTTGCGCCTAAGACTTTAATTGGGGTGTATTCATTTTTGCAACATGGTCTTGAATGAATTTGTAGGGAAAAATACTTTTTGTGTGTGCAAATGATCAAATATTGTTTGCAATTAATTTTTTCCCATAGAAAATGTTGATTCTGAAAGGAAAGTAAAGGTTTTCTGACAAATCTGTTGGGGTGTATTCATTTATGCTGAGCACTGTAAGTTATGCTGTAGATCATCGGGTAAAGTTGTAAACCTGCTGTGTAAAATAGCAGATAAGTTAAAGGGGGACACCAAAGCAGTTTCAAGCTCAATATTTGTATTATTTTTAGCCTTCCAAGAGCCAGTCAATTAAACTTCTAAGCAAACATGCTAAATTGTATCTCCTAATGTTTGGGAGACCCACTCCTCCTTCAATCCGTGGGAGATAAAGTTTTGATAAAGCAATACACAGCCTCTTAGATCTCCATAAAATGATGTTAATGCTCTGTTTAAAGTTTTTTTTATCTGACTAGTTCAATAGAAGTGGTATGGTTTGTAATGGGTATAAACGTCTGGCAAAGAAAGTGGCATCTCCTAAGAAGTGAAATAGGTAAATTCATCCATGTTTCCAATTCAGTGACTATCTTGGAGATGAGAGGTGGATAATTTAAATAGAAAAGTGAAGAAGGTTCCTGTTCTATTTTTATTCCTAGGTATGTAGTATGGTGAGAAGCTATACAAAAAAGAAATCAGAACAAGCCCTAAAAGTATTAAATATATCTTGCAGAACAGGTATGTCTGCGCCTGGGTTTGAGGTAAATATTAGTATATCATCTGCAAATAGTGCTGCCCATAAAAATATTTTGCCTATCTTAACACCTGAAAAGGTAGAATGAATGTTTATCTAGATAAGGGATCTATGGCTAGATTAAATATTACTGGCGCTAAAGGACACTCCTGATGCAGTCCTTTAGCCAAAGGAATATTATCAAATATATAGTTCAAAGTACTCAGACGAGCTGTGGGAGAAGAGTACATGTTATTTATCAAGTCAAGTATGTGTTACCTGAATTCTAATTTTTTCATGACCAAGAATAGCCATTTAAAGTTGACGTTAACAAACGCCTTTTCTGCGTCTAAAGTAATGATAGCTATAATCCAACTTTAGAGTTGCAGATCTTCCTCGTACATAATCTGCCTGAGCCAGATGGATGATCGATGGTAATAAATCCGCTAAGCGGTAGACCATTATTTTAGGCAAGATCTTGGCATAAACATTTATTAATGAGATAAAGCTATTGGAACTAGGTTGGGTTGGATCCAGGGGCGGACTGACCATTTGGAAATTTGGGCACTGCCCGAGGGCCCGGGGTCAGTAGGGGGCCCCATGAGATGCCCCTGGTACCTTTTTCATAGGCTTTTTTGAGTTTGGGCAAGGACACAGTGGCCCCATGATCCCCTATTGCCCGGGGGCCCATGAGTTGTCAGTCCACCCCTGGTTGGATCTTTGTCTTTCTTAGCTAATAATTTGATATAGGCTTGGAAGCCTGTAGAGAGATATCAAACGTGTCTTCTGAGTAAAGGTTTCTATAAAAAGTTGTTAAGATGTTATTGATTACCAGAGGAGAGTTGGTTAGAGAGCCTCTGGAGGTTTTAAGAAAAAGTATATGTGTAGGTGTGTTTCCAAATCTGTAAAAATGTAGGGTAGCAAAGGAAGATTTAATATATTCATGGTGGTCAGCCCAAAGATCAAATTGTCTTTTTGCCTCATGCCATATTTTTTTTTTTGGCCAAGATATGATGCTGAATTAGGTTACTTTGTGCTTCACGTAAGGCTAGACTAGCCAAACTATATTTTTCAGAAGTATGTTTTTTAAATTGAGAGATGTAAGCTCTAATTTTGCCTCTGAGAAAGGCCTTGTCCACTTCCCAAAAGAGATTAGGGCTTATGACCACAGTTAGTCATTTCATATTCGTTCTACTCACTATGCAAATGGTATTGAAAATCTTCATTCTTTGCCAGATATGAAGGAAATCTCTATAATTTTTAATTTCTTTGGGGCTGTATATCTTCTATCATTAAAGTAATGGTACTATGATCAGAAATAACCAAGTCACAAATTTATGTGGCCCTGACCAGTCGTAAAAGAGACAATGTGCAGAAAAAATAATCGATCCTTGCAAAGGAAGCATGCAAGGAGAATAAAATATAAAATCCTTATGTACACAGGGTGAGAAAGATGCCACACATCTATCATATTTAGTAAAGATATCATATGAGTTAAGAGAGTGGAAGTGTTTTGGGTGGAACTAGACTGTTTGGTTTGAGGGGTTGATCATATGGACCTGTCTTCTTCTAAATCCATAACTGTATGGAAGTCTCCACCTACAATGTGGAGGTCTTGTGGGGATTTCATTATTCAGGTAGTAAGTTCCTGGAAAAAGGATTTCCTTTGTTTCAAGATTTTGTAGTAGTTGCCAAAGAGTTCAGAAAATGTTCTGCCTTTAAGGGAGATTTAAAGGTGTGGGTGTCTCCATTAGGTGATTGGACATAAAGAATTGCCGGATAGGCTAGAGTGAATTTCACCTTTTTTATTTATACAGTGACAAATAGACGCAAAGGCTTTACGGTGGTGTGTAACTTCTGCTGAATAATCTGCAAAGTGCAATAGTTTATGTCCATCTAATATAAGAGAGTGTGCTTTGCAGCAGTTTTAAAGGATGGTCATTTTGTCAGCATAATTTGAATAGCGGACTGTCACAGGTCTAGACAAAGAGCGACCTTCTAATTGCGTCCCTACCCTGTGAGCTCTTTCCACCACACAAGGAGAATTTATCCCCCAAAATCTCAGGAATGCGTCTGGAACAAATATCCATAAGAGAGCTAGCTGTATACGTTTCAGGAAGCCCTATCACTTTAAGGTTATTGCATCTTGAGCGATTTTCCAGGTCTTCTACTTTATTTAGGATTTCTGCAGTTGGCTTTGTTGTGGTATATTAAGATTAGCTTGTTGCAGCTCATCTTCTAATGTGGAAATCCTCTGTTCAGCTTGTGTGAGCAGCAGAAGCAGCCATCTCTGAGCTCCTGTCAGCTCTGTTATCTTCAAGCCAACGAAGTAGAGATTGTGAGTGAGTACGGGATCCTAGGGAGAGTAGCAACAGTGCTAAACTTTCTCCATTTGTAGACAGTCTGTCTTACCGTGGACACATGAACATCAAGGCTTTTGGAGATACGTTTGTAACCCTGTCCAGCTTCATGCAAGTCTACAATTCTTGATCGTAGGTCTTCTGAGAGCTCTTTTCTGCAAGGCATGGTTCACATCAGACAGTGCTCCTTGAAACCAGTAAACCCAAAACAGCAACACATCCAATATCATCACACTGATTGGAATCAAGGTTGGCTCACTCCTGGCTCCAATTAGCTCTGGGAGAAGTCATTAAGCTAGGGCCTCACATGCTTTTTCCTCCCTGCACTGTGAATGTTTACATGTTATGTGCAATTAAACCATGGCAACATCTAATGTTTGTGTAGTATTATGTTCAGCAGACTGTGTTCTTTTATTGTTGTGACTTAGATGACGTTCAGAACACATTTTATGCCCAATTCATGCAAAATTCCACATAATCCAAAGGGGTTCACATACTTTTTCTTGCAACTGTAGGTTTTAATTAGACAATAGCAGTTGAAAAATAGGTAGGCAGTGCTGGCTTTGTTACCAAAAAACTTGACATAATCTCCACAACTGTCTTGGAAAGATTGCATGCAAGCAATAAAACAAAATGAAAAAAATATCATAGAAGAAATGGTGGGTGATAATTCTTACTGACATCATCCCTAACTTACCTGAAACAATTGTACAAAAAAAAACCTTTATGGGACATTTAAGGCAGATATGACAATCATGTATACAGTGGTACCTCAGTTTACGAATGCCTCGGTAACGTAATTTTTTGTTTACAAATGAAAATCCATTGAAAATAATGCCTCAGTTTAAAAAAAATTTTCGCAATACGCAGCAAGTTTCCACATGATGCATTGTGCCTGGAAGGTTTATAGCACCTCCCCCATGCATGTTGGCGTCTGTGGGTAGCACATGGCGTCGAGTGTGGAGGTGTTTTTCAATGCATTCCTATGGGAATCCGCGTTTTGGTTTACAAATTTTTCACAATACGAAACGTCCCGGAGAACGCATTAAATTTGTAAACCGAGGTACCACTGTATTTCAATAAAAGGCTAGTATGCCAAGTTTCCAAGATCCAAAGAGTATACAAATAGATTACATTAACGCAAAATACTGTATCAATTTTGTTACATAAACACGGCTAAAAGGTGTTAAAACTCCATGTGTCCATAACATATAAAAAATGTTGTAATGTGCCTGTCATGGCTTAGATTTTCGTAGAGACATCAGGACAAAACCCAATTCATTTTGGAAAAACTCCTTTTTTCAGGTGATAAAGCAGGGGTATGCATGTATAATAGATTGAAATATAAATAATAGGTAAATACAGATGGTTCCAGAAATAGGGCTGCCAACACAATGCTCGTCCACATCCCAGGGGCCAACACACATCTACTGGGGCTACCATGTGTAAGGCACAGCATCCACCCACTCCCATCTTAATGTCAGCCAACATATAAAATATCAGTTTAAAAACTTATATTAAATCATTATTTTATTATATTACCTAAATATTACAAAAGTTGTCCAAAACTTCTATGGTACCTCATTAAGATAAAAATGTACTTCAACAATGCAGGTCAAAGCAAAAGGCTTATGCTAATTCGGCCCTCCACAGCAGAATATACTTACTTTCCTTTCTCTCCTATGCCAGTCTGTTCAGATCCTTGCTTTCAGATTGAGAAAAAATGTCTGTGTAAACTAGGAGTCACTGAAGTCTTTACTTACATCGGGCTATGAACTCTCCATGTGAAAGTACTGGTTGAGCCACCACTGTGACATGAATTGAGTCACATGCTCCTCCGAACTCAGAAATATGGGGTATTTCCTTCCACAATGAAAAAAGAGGAAGGGAAGCAAGGGATACATAGGTATATGCTGAGGGGTTTGGAAAAAACTCTTGTTTTGCCCTACATAATTTAAGCCCTCACCATCCTCATAGTTTTTTCTTTTAATGCTCCTAAATTTGGAAGTGATTGTAATACTATCTGAAAAAGGCTAATGCAATGAGGCGGCTAGTTGACCATATATGGAGACAGAACAACTAGCAGGTTGCCAATTATAAAAAGCGATAAAAATATTTTTATGACTATTACTATTCCTGTAAACTGTTTATAGCATCAGATGTCAAAATGTTCAAATATGCAAATATTTTAGGAAAAATAGCATATGATAGCATGTTTTTGGTCTGAGAAAATTACAAGGTCCATCAATGTTCTCTGCTGTTTGATCAGATGTAAGCCAGATGTTTACATTGGATTGATAAGTAATCGATCAAGAGTCTGATCATTTGTAACTGAATGACCATACACAAGGTAATTTGTGAGCATGGCTGTGTCTGCTCTTTTATAAACACTCAATAAAAGTGTTGTAATCATAACATGTGTACAATTTTGTTGTTTGGCACTTTGCAATGGTCATAATAGTCTGGTTAGGACTTTTTATTTTTATATTTAAGTTATTTGTCCTTAGTCAGCGGGTTCTTTATATATTCTTATGGAGACCAAGTCCTCATGCACACTGGACAATTTTACAGCGGGTGTTTTTGGCTTTTGGCATTTTCTTCTACAGCCAGTAAACTCCCCAGCATGTTATCCTTTGTGTCCATGCACACATAGGCTTTAATCAGCTTCTTTTGGCAGGGGCATTTTTTGGATGGAAAAAAATCCCCAGAACTAGTGGGTTTCTAGAGGAGTTTTTTAGCTGTAAAAACGCTCTTAACGCTGAGCCTGGGTTCACAATGATGCAGTGCAGAATTTGCAGCAGTTTCTGTGCGAATTCCTCACCGCATCACAATCGCACCTCATTCATGCGAACCGCTGCGGGTGTGTATGTTAAGTTAACAACAACCGGAAATCGGTCCACAAAACACAGTGCAATGTGCAGAATTGGATCACATAGGTGTGAACACCCATGTGATCCGATTCTAGTGAGGACCAAAAAAAGGTCCTGCACCTTTTTGGTGAGAATGCGGTGTGATTGAAGCCATACAAAATGTATGGCTCCAATCACACCGCACACAATTCACATGTGATTTGCACAGAAATGCAGTGCGGTTCCTGTGCGAATCACATGCAATATGCCTCAATGCATCAGTGTGAACCCAGGCTTAAAAACGTGGTAGCGGAAAAACATAATTGTTTTTTCTGTATAAAAATGCTAAAAAAGGCAAACGCAGAAAAACGTGGCAAAACTCTAATGCAAAAACACTAAAAAACGCACGTTTTAATGCAAATTTACACAGCTAATGCTACCAATGTTATTAAAATGTCCAATGTGCATGGAGCCTTAGTGAGACAAAAAAATTGCATTATATAGTGAAAAAAACTTATGCTTGGCAAGACACCCCAGATAATTGTATGTAGTGGCCAGGGGTGGACTGACCATTTGGAAACTCGGGCACTGCCCGAGGGCCCGGGGTCAGTAGGGGGCCCCATGAGATGCCACTGGTACCTTTTTCATAGGCTTTTTTGAGTTTGGGCAAGGACACAGGGGCCCCATGATCCCCTATTGCCTGGGGCCCCATGAGTTGTCAGTCCGCCCCTGGTATATATATATATATATATATATATATATATATATTGAATTATATTTTGAAATATATTGAATATGGACAAAATTTCAAATATATGTCAATATATTTGGGAAGAATATTTTTAAAATATATTTCAAATATATTTTTCTTCCATGTGGGTAGGGAAACCATGTTTACTCACTTCAGCTGCAGGGTTGTCTCCCTTTCTTGTATGCCACTGAGTTGGACTCAAGAGAAGGTTAGAAGCAGGGAGTGTGAAGTTTGAAAGAATAAAGCCAGTTCCATACAAAAAATGGACCATGATAAATGATATTTAGAAGGAAGCATGCTGATTATGAAATAATCAGTGTGCACTGTAGATGGATGGGCTTTTTGAGAACATTTTTAAGACTGGTGTAGACAAACTACACTGGGTAAAAACAAACATTAAACATTTTTCTTCAAGTGCATGTGATAGTTTGTATTAAAGCATGTGTAAGCTTAAAGAAACACTGTGGTCACAAAATGTATCCCTTTACTGCACTTGCTTTTTTTTACCGTTAATAAACATTTATTAGAAATATCAGCAATATACATGAAAAGTGCAGCTTACATTTCTAATCAGCAAAAAGAGTTTAAAGATAATAAAGACAGTGCAGTACAAATCTCATACATAAACAGAGTCACAGAGATAGCATGGGTCACTTACAGTAGTGAGTAAGACACAAGGGTTAACACACCTACATATCACTCTTGGAAGCAAATTATGGTAAGTGTTAAAGCATTGGAGTAATGAACTCTTGAAGATAAGAGAGCAGATGTTGGGGAAGGGGGGACTTGTATGGAAAAGGGGAGAATTAAATGGGGGGGGGGGTAGGATAAGAGAAATGAACAGAAAGTTTTAAAGATGCAGGGGAGAGGAGAAGGCATGAAGAAGAGTACAACCAGTCCACCCCAATAAAGAAGGTCAAGAAAAAAATGAAGAAGATGGGCAGCCTTAGACATTCTCAGCATGATTGGAGCCACAGGAACTGATCCATTCTTTCCAAATTTTATCAAACGTCTTTCAGCTTTCATACGTTAACTTATAAAGTGGCAGGACATTATTATTTGCGGAAGGGATGTCATGCCATGCCATGTATGAATGCTAATTCACCCCTCACTGCTATATGGTAAATGTCTACAATATAAATCTGTAATATCACCCATGCCATGTATGAATGCTAATTCACCCTGCACTGCTATATGTAATCTATACTGCTTTTAAAATACACCTCTAACTGAAGCTGATTCTTAACTATCAATGTTCTTAATGGTCATTATTACTGCTTCAAAAGTCTTTAACTCTGGTCCATATTACGGTGATGTTTATTTTGCTCATATTGTCTAACCCAAATTTATGAGCTGATCTTAATCTTTACAACTCTGCCCTCATACTCTCTTGTTGTCTCTTGTAGTCCTCCTTTGGTGTGAGATGTTTTCCCTGCTAGCCATGTGTTTCCCCTGTGCATTCCTAATTGATTAATTGGCAATACCACCCAACTCAGTATAAATGTAGGCCTTCCTTAGGGGAGGCACAACCAGGGGCAGCACAACCAGGGCTAGCATTGGCAACTATCATCATGGATAAAGTATTGATCTTGGATTAAGTATTGAGCATTACACTTCAGCTCTGCACTTCAGCGAATGCACAAAGTGAGAAGCAGACAACTTCAAATACTAATCAGACTACAGGTGACCTTTTCCCCATCCAGCTCTTTCAGTTCTTATCCAGTCTGCTTCATCTCCACTCTGTAACATGCACTCCCTACTCCTCCTTCTCACAGTTGTATCCTCTCTCTTCAAACTCTCTCTCCGTCATCCCTCTTCTCCACCCCACGGCTTATATATATCACCCTCACTCCTTTCTTCACCTTATTACTGTATTACTGTACTGATCATCTCCTGCTAATTCTGAACCCACACACTAATAAAACCTCCAGGACACTGCAACCTGCCCCTCCATATAAGTCATACTCCCATATTAGCTCCCTCACCCTTCTGCTCCTCCTAACATCTGGAGACATTTCCCCATATCCTGGGCCATCATCTTTTTCCTTTGATCAACATACCCAGCACCCCCTATCCTCCAACAGAAGCCGCAATCCACACAATCTAGTTACTATTTTTCTTCTTCTTAGAACCAGCCTCCCCTTTTCCTGTGCCCTCTGGAATGCCCGCTCTGTCTGTAACAAACTCACCTCTGTCCATGACCTTTTTTATCACAAACTCCTTTAACCTGCTTGCATTTACGGAAACCTGGCTACATGAATCTGACTTTCCCTCTCCTGCTGTCCTCTCCCATGGTGGTCTCCTCTGGACTCACTCTCCCAGGCCTAGTGGATCGAAAGGAGGTGGAGTTGGAATCTTCCTATCCCCTCAAAGCATTTCTCAGGTCCTTCATTCACCTCCCTCTCTGTCCCTCTCCTCATTTGAAGTTCACTGTATTCATCTGTTCTCTCCAGTTTCTTTAAGAATCGCTGTGATCTATTGGCCTCCTGGACCAGTATCAAGCTTCCTTGATGACTTCTCTGCCTGGCTGCCTTGCTTTCTCTCTTCTGAAATTCCCACTATCATTCTTGGTGACTTCAACATCCCTGTTAATCTTAACACTCCTGCTACCTCTAAACTTCTGAGCCTAACCACTTCTTTTGACCTAAAACAATGAACACATGCTTCTACTCACTCCAATGGTAACTGCCTCGACTTTGTATTCTCCTACTTATGCACTCCTTGCAACCTCATCAACTTCCCTTTTCCTTTCCTCCTTGTCTTCCAACTACTGAATAGTTACCCGTAGAAACCTTCGTTATCTTAACCCTTCTCTTCTTTTTTCTGTAACAGATTGGCTTTATGACAAAATCTCAGCCCTGTCCTGTCCCAACCTGGCCACTTCTGTCTACAATAGTTCACTGTCATCCACCCTGAACACATTGGCCCCCCTCACTACACACAGAATCAGGCCCCGACCACTAAAGCCCTGGCAAACAGACAATACCAGATGCCTCAAAAAATGTAGCCGAGCTCTGGAGCATTTATGGCGTAAGACTAAGACCCAGCAAAACTTAGACCAATACAAATCTGCCCTTCAAAAATTCAATTCTTGTCTCCACACTGCCAAACAGACCTACTTTATCACTCTCATTAACACCCTCTCACACAATCCCCGTCAACTCTTTTCTACCTTTAACTTTCTACTTCGTCTTTCTTTACCTTCACCCACTAACCCACTGCCCAGGAGATCGCCAATCACTTCAAAAATAAGATTGATACAATTCGTGACGAGATCTCCACTGTACAGATATCTCCCTCACCCTGCACTCCTTGTCCACCTGCACAATCTATACTTCCCTTGTTTAACCCAGCTACTATAGAGGAGGTTGGTAAACTGTTTTCTAAAGCTCACCTAACCACCTGCCCCCTGGACCCTGTTCCCTCAAAAATACTACGGTCACCCTCTGGCTCTATCCTTCGTTCTTTAACTCATATCTTCAATCTCTCCCTTTCTACTGGCATCTTCCCCAATTCTCTAAAACATGCGCTAGTCACCCCCATACTTAAAAAGCCTCACTGGACCCGAACCAATCTTAGCAACCTTAGACCCATCTCCTTACTCCCTTTTGCCTCCAGACTCCTTGAACGTCTAGTCTACAACCGGCTGATCTGCCACCTTATTGAGAATAACCTTCTTGATCCCCTTCAGTCTGGATTTCGCCCACAACACTCCACAGAAACTGCTCTCCTAGAACTCACAAACAACTTACTTACCGCTAAAACTTATGGTCACTATTCCGTACTCTTGCTCTTGGACCTCTCCGCTGCCTTTGACACAGTTGACCACCCCCTCCTTCTCAAAAACTCTATCTACTTGGTCTCCATGACTGTACTCTCCGTTGCTTCGAATCTTACCTATCTCACTGCACCTTCAGTGTCACTTACAACTCTACTTCCTTCTCTCCTACTCCTCTTACTGTCGGGGTCCCCCAAGGTTCTGTCCTTGGACCTCTCCTATTCTCGATCTACACTTCTTCCTTGGGTCAGCCGATAGCTTCCCATGGTTTCCAATACCATTTCTATGCTGATGACACATAAATCAATCTCTACTCCTCAGCTTACCCCATCAGTTTCCTCACGATTTACTAACAAACATATCAGACTGGATGTCACAGCACTTCCTAAAACTCAATCTATCCAAAACTGAGCTCATAATATTTCCTCCCCCACGTGCCTCTTCCCCTGATTTCTTAGTCAGAATCAATAACACCACTATCAACCCATCCCTGCATGCCAGGGTGCTAGGTGTAACCCTGGATTCTGAACTATCCTTTCTGGCCCAAATCCAATCCCTGTCCAAATCATGCTGCCTCAACCTCCGCAACATCTCCAGAATATGCCCCTTTTTAACCAATGATACCACAAAGTTCCTAATTCACTCCCTGGTTATTTCTTGCCTCGACTACTGCAACTCCCTCCTCATTGGTTTACCTTTACATAGGCTATCCCCCCTCCAGTCCATCATGAATACTGCTGCCAGGCTCATCCACCTTACCAACCATTTAGTGTTTGCTACCCCTCTCTGCCAATCCCTCCACTGGTTTCCACTTGCCCAGTGCATAAAATTCAAAATACTAACAACAACTTACAAAGCCATCCACAACTCTGCCCCCAGCTACATCACCAACCTGGTCTCAAAATATCAACCAAACAGCTCTCTTCAATCCTCCCAAGACCTTCTGCTCTCTAGTTCCCTTGTCACCTCCTCCCATACTCACCTCCAGGACATCACCCAAGCTTCTCCATTCCTATGGAACTCCCTACCCCAATCTGTCTGGCTATCTCCTAATCTATCCACCTTTAGACAATCCCTGAAAACCTTTCTCTTTAAAGAAGCCTATCCTGCTTCTACCTAGTAAAGCGCCATTTATTTCCTCCATCAGCTCATCCCCCATAGCTATTACCTTTTGTATCACTCAACCCTTCCTCCTAGATTGTAAGCTCTAATGAGCAGGGCCCTCTGATTCCTCTTGTACCAAATTGTATTGTAACTGTAATGTCTACCTTCATTTTGTAAAGCACTGCGCAAACTGTTGGCGCTATATAAATCCTGTATAATAATAATAATAAGGGCGACTTCCTTTTCAGAAAGATTTCTTTACTGTCATAAAAGGCAGTATAAAAAAATTAATAGTTTACACATAAAGACGTACCTCTGCACCATCTATGACATCCAGGAGCATTACCTTGGGATCAAGGCTAAGGGCTAAACCATATATACTATTTATCTCTGCTACCACTGCTTCCCAAACGAGATAGATCTTAGGATAGGTCCAGACCATATGGAAAAATGTACCCTCAGCCAACTGGCATCTACCACACAGAGGGTCAACCATAGAATATTAGGTGGCCAGGTGCTTTGCACTATAACATGCCCTATGAAGAGATTTTAATTGTATAAATCTATCCCTGGCAGGAACCATATGCATAATATAGTGGCATGTACATGCATCCCAGGCATCTTCCACAAGGTCATTCTGCCATTTCTGGGAGAGTCTGTCAGCTTAGTGGAGTGTGCAAAGGAGAGTTGAAGGTAGACGACAAAGGTTTGCCCATCACACTTGAAGTGAAGGGTCAGATTCAAAAGTAATAGGGACTAGAAACTGTGTTAACAACTCATGACGCAATTATAAATATATAAATAGCATCCAATTAGGGAGGTCCTATTTAGTCTTATGCTCAGCAAAGCTAATCATTTTCCCGCTTATCCTTAGATACTAAACTCTTAAACTCAAATCAGCAGAGTATTCCAGACCATGGATGTGACATACTGTATGTCCCAGTTGACCCTAATCCCAGAGAATGTACCAAATTCATCAACAAGGTGCTGTGCAGCTTGTAGGGTGGAGGATAGATCATCAAGGAACAAGAGGGTATTGTCTAGAGATAATTTGTCCTCATTCAGGCCGACTCTGATACCCCATACCATGTCTGCAGCTTGAATTCAGGCAGCAAGGGGCTCTAAATCAAGAGCAAATAACTTGGGGGATAGGTGACCGCTATGTCTCATGCCTCTTTGAAGGGAAATGGGGAAGTGATCTTGTTATTGGTACAAACCCTAGCTACCAGGTCAGAGTACAGGAGACGGAGCCAAGAGATAAATCAGGGTCCAAAGCTTACTTACTTACTGAGGACAGTCCAGAGGTAGTGGCATTGTACAGAAACATAAACTTTTTCAGCATCCAAAGAAACCACCACCCCTGTACTGCCTGCACCAGCAAGACCCATGTATGTGAATAATCTTTGGATATTGATGTCCATCCCTTTATTCAGTATAAACCCGGACAGGTCAGTGTTGACCAAGGCTGAAATAGCTCAATTTAGGTGGTCAGACAAACCTTTAGTTAATTTTTTGGCATTGATATTTAACAATTATATTGGTCTATATGAAGAACACAGGTCATGGTCCCTACAGGGGTTAAGGATCACCACCACTACACTGGAAGTTGGAAGAAAACCATTGCTTAATGAGTGCCGTAGCATTAAATCAAGGTAACAAACCAAGTTAACAAATCTTCCAAATGCATATATGTCGGCTTTAAAACCGTCACCCTATTCTCTGTGTTTCTAGGTCAGCACTCAAGTTCTTTATTGATTGATAAATGACCATAGTAAAGGACTTAAAAGCATCCCAGGTAACATCAGGAGGTGCAAAGCCAGCATTATGAATCCAGTATTCATCCAATTCATCCAATTTTTGTTGGTAAGGTGCATTGCCCTAGAGTCAGAGACCGAAAGTCTGGAAAGTTTCCACAAACCATCAGAGGGGATCAAGCACAAAGATGCAATAAAAGTGGGGCGTGGTCTAAGATGCCTCATGGTAGGATAGAAATATCCCAAACCGTGGGAAAGATAGGAGCCCCAGTTAACATAAAATCAATGCAGGAAAAAATTTTGTGAGTGGCTGAGTGCTACCAGTTTTCGGATACAGAAAGCATTATTCTTTTAGAGAAAATAGCACAACCCAATAAACTTTTTGTGAAATAAAAAATAGTACAATATAAAATTATATAGAATATGAAAATGAGGATTGGGGAGAATAACAGAAAAATCAGGTAGAGGGATGACCAATGCTGTGATGAATAATTCACTTTTTAATGGATCAGTGGGATTTTTTTGGTGCCAAACAAGATAAACAAGTTTACATAAAACTCATATTTTTATTATCAAATTATATAAAGCATAACCAAAAATTAACATAATATTTCCTCTACTCCATTGCATAACACAACACTGATACTAAACCCAGGAGCCTGCATTCACTATATCTGGTCTCCAACAGTACATACAACACGGAAATGCAATTATTTTAGTAAATATAGACTGCTTAAATACCTTTTCTCATCAGTAGTTAGAGCAGTCTGGTGACTTCAGCAGAGCACTGGTTAACCACTTCCAGTCCGGACACTTTTACTCCCTTCCTGTCCAGGCCAATCTTCAGCTTTCAGTGCTATCACACTTTGAATGACAATTGCGTGGTCATGCAACACTGTACCCATATGCATTTTTTAGCGTTTTTTTTAGACAGATAAAGCTTTATTTTGGTGGTATTTATTCACCACTGGGATTTTTATTTCTTTTGCTATATAAATGAAAAAAAAAGTGTTTTCTTATAAAATTTTGCAAATAAATAATATTTCATCATAAATCTTGGCCAAAAATGTATTCCGTTATATTTTTAGTAAAAAAACTAATAACCCAAATTAGTTTATAACCAAAAATTATAATTTTTTTAAAGAAATGTTTTACATTTTAATTATATTTTTTACACTGATTGCTTTTACACCTATATAATGGCTGTAAAAGCAATCATTTCTCCTTCTCTCTGGCTGCATTCTTGCAGCCATTGAGAACTACTGTGTGAGCTGTGATTGGTCACAGCTTGTCACATGGTACAAAGCTGTTGTGAATAGCCTTGTACCATGTGACCTCTGTGATCATTCACAGATTTCACACGTAGTAAGCAATGATGTGAGAAGTGACATCTTGCTTACTACTCTGCATGTGATCACTGATTGGCCAATCAGTGATCACATGATCGGGACCTCGCACAGAGGTCCCGTTGGACGATCGTTGTTTCACTGTGTCCGGAGGACACAGCGGGCACCGGATCGCAGTGCTGCACGCTCCCAGTGAGCGCGCACACTCCATAATGGCGGGTGCCATTTATGAATGGCAACCGCCCCTGGACTGCCACCATCCTGCCGTTTATATACAGCGGCCCGACGGCAAGTGCTTAAAGTTTGTAGGAGGAGTTTCCTTTCTGCTCTAGGAGGATGAGAAACCCCTGACCCTCTGTCTGGACAATGCTGATTGGCCGTGTGCTGATCACATGCACTCTCCCAAGAAAAAAAAACTTCTCTAGCCAGGGGAGGACTGACATCTCATAGGGCCCCCGGGCAATAGGGGATCATGGGGCCCCTGTGTCCTCGCCCACACCCAAAAAAGCCTATGAAAAAGCCAATGAAAGGTACCAGGGGCATCTCATGGGGCCCACTACTGACCCTGGGCCCTCAGGCAGTGCCCGAGTGCTCGAATGGTCAGTCCGCCCCTGTCTCTAGCAATACACACCAAACTGAGCATGTGCATATGACTACAGATTCAGTCTGTATCAGGTGGTCATTTCAACAAGAGGAGGGGCAAAGAAAACAGGATCAAATGTCCTTTTTACACAATGCAGAGGATTAACCCCTTAGGTTCCACAGTAAGTATCACAAACATGCTTTACTGCATATACAGACTGATTATACTGTTGTGGGTTTAGTAACATTCTAACCGCCTCCTGCCTGCCATATAGTAAAATGATGGACGCAAGGTGGTTCTCTCATTCTGGGAGGACGTTGTATGACGTCCTCCCATTCTAACTGCGCATGCGCGGCTCCGGGAGAGGCAGCGCAGCGATCGGCGGTGCGCTGTGTCCCTCGGACACAGCGGATCACCGATCAACGGAAAGAGCCGAAGATGTCGGCTCAGTCATGTAATCAGCTGTGTCCAATCACAGCTGATCGCATGTAAATAGGGAAATGACGGTTATCAGTGCCTGTCAGTGCTGCCTATCAGTACCACCTAACAGTGCCAGCCAGTGCCACCTAACAGTGCCAGTCAGTGTCACCTATCAGTGCCAGTCAATGCCGCCTATCAGTGCCGCCTATCAGTGCCATATATGAGTGCTGCCTTTCAGTGCCCATCAGTGATGCCTGTCAATGCCCATCAGTGCCACCTACCAGTGCCTCCTCATCAGTGCCCATCAGTCCCACCTATCAGTGTCCATCAGTGCAGCCTATCAGTGCCCATCACTGCAGACTCATTAGAGCACATCAGTGAAAGAGAAAAATCACTTATTTAAAAAATTTTATAACAAAAACTAAGAAAAAAAATTTTTTTTCAAAGTTTTCAGTGGTTTTTGGTTTCTTTAAGAAAAAATAAAAAACCCAGAGGTGATTAAATACCACCAAAATAAAGCTCTATCTGTCACAAAAAATGATAAAAATTTAATATGGGTACATATGGGTTTGGGTGTTGCATGACCGCGTAATTATCATCCAAAGTGCAACAGCGCTGAAAGCTGGAAATTGGCCTGGGCAGGAAGGGAGTACAAGTGCCCTGTAGGCTAGTGGTTAAGCATGTTTTTAGACTCCAAGGGGCTATGTTATGACAGTGACTATTATAAATGTATATAAGGAACATTGAAACTTAAAGTAAGAGGATAGCTTGAAGTGAAGAATGAAGGTTGCTAAATATAGGGTTTTATTTTATTGAGTACATTTATGTCATATGATGTGAGTTTTTTAATGGCTACCTTTTTTATAATGCAATATTAAAAAATACAAGTTTTTTAAAGTTTGCATTATCTTTGCATTGCCTGATTAAAAAGTATGCTGTGTCTTCTGAAACTATAAGAGATGTCTCGTGCCAGTGATTATCCATCAATCTGTTGCACATAATAATTTGCAGTGTAGTGTTAAATGACTGCAGATGGTAAATCTGACAATAGGAAGTTAAAGTGCAAGAAGTCAAGTGCAGAAAAAAGTTATGGGTGATTTTTTTTTTTGGAGCTGCTCTGCTAGTTATATCAGGAAACTGTCAAACCACAAAAAGGATAAAGATTACGAGAATGACAGAAGGTGAGAGAAGAAACATTGGAATGTTTTGTACAAACGTTATCTTCATTATCAATGTCCTGGGGGTCATGGGAAAAGCTAGGGGAGGATTTCTAACTAATTAAATTATAAAGCCAAACATTGTTTTTGTAGATTCACACTAATCAGTTGTTCATTTGTATCATAGATTTACTTTACTGTTCCTGCAGATCTAGGCTCATCAAATGTGTTGTGGTGTGGGTGCTATAAGGATCCAGTTATCTGTGAATAGACAGTGTCACATACACCAGCTATGTGTTATCACAGTTTTACAAGCTATGTACTAAACAACTAGCAGTGTGCCAATTTTAATAAACAGTAACAGCCCTTCTCTTGAGATTTATTCTTGTAAAACTGTTTATAGTAACAAATGTCAGCATTAACAGATACACATAGCTTTTTATGTAAATACTCATAAAACATTTGTATTTTCAGATCAAGCAGATATTGGGTATTTAGTCTTAAAATTACATGGACAAAACTGTAAACTATCTTAACTGTTGGATATGTTGGATACTGCTTTTTGTTTTTTTTAGTTTCTCCCAAGTTTGGAAGTAAACTGCAGATGTACCTTTACACAGACAAAAATGCTAAATGAAAGAGGCTATTCACTGATGTAGTTAATTCACCGACTGTGGACACATATCAACTAGCAGTTTTTGATAAACAATAAAACATATTTTCTGAAATGTGTTCCTGTAAACTGTTTATACCATCAGATGTTAACATTTTCAAATGTTCAAATATTTTAAGAAAAATAGCATATTTTACTATATTCAATTTCTGATCACACACTGTTGCACAATCCAAAAGATACCAGAGTTAATATTCAATAGCCCGACCATACATAGGCACAAAATGCTTGCAACTGATACTGGCACAGAGCTCTCGGGATGGAAAATTACAAGGTGCATTCAAGTTCTCTGTTGTTTAAAAAGAGGTAAGCCCGATGTTTGTATCGGATTAGTAATGAATCATTCAATGGTCTTAAGAATGGGCTTTTTTCCTATTTTTTTTCATTTCATGATCCTTTCATTGACACACATCCCTTCCTAGGCTGAAAGTACACACTCACCATACTGTATCCATGAGGGTACATGGTCATCCTAGGCTGCGCCTCTCATTTGGACAACAGAGACCTTTCCCTCTTCTCTTCTCTTACCAAGGAAACTGATAACAGTCAGTGCAGTAGAGCTCATAAGAAGTTATCAGCTCACACAATTTATGGAAGGATCAACTGGTATTTTTTTGCATTTACTGAGCAGATAGTAAAAAAAAAACACTTTCATTGGTAGTAGACTAAAAGGAACCAAATCAGAGAAGTTCATTCTTAGGGTTATAATATACCTTGAGTACAGGGCGGACTGACAACTCATGGGGCCCCCGGGCAATAGAGGATCATGGGGCCCCTGTGTCCTTGCCCAAACTCGAAAAAGCCTATGAAAAAGGTACCAGGGGCATCTCATGGGGCCCCTACTGACCCCGGGCCCTCGGTTCCAAATGGTCAGTCCACCCCTGCTTGAGTATTATGTTCAAGGATGGCTCCAGCTCTACTTGCCTCCATACTGTCTGCCTGACACTATGGCTGTGAAACAAGGACAGGTTGTAGAACCTCAGCTTTTACAGGCCCTGTTAACCTTCAGCACATCAGAACACAATTTGTCATGGACAAATCTTCTGTGTCACTTGTCATTTAGTATCTCATTGCAGCCATGTTCCTTGTTTTTTTTTCCACCAGTTATGAGCTTTCAGAGAATCAGGCTGACCATCCTCAGGTTTGCTGAAGATATATTTTTACTTAATAGGTAATACATTCATTGTTATTTTGTATCTGTCTGGAGTAGCAACTCATTGGAGAAATCCTTCAATAATCCTTGATGTTCCAGGAAACCTAAAATATATTGATGATTCCAATATAGTATTTCCAAATAACAGATATAAAAAGACACTTTCATTGGTAGTAGACTAAAAGAGACCAAATAAGAGAAGTTCATTCTTAGGGTTATAATATACCTTGAGTATCATGTTTAAGGCTCGTTCTAGCTCTACTTGCCTCCATACTGTCAGCCTGACACTATGGAAAGAATTTTTTTTAGAACCTCAGCTTTTACAGGCCTAGTTAACCTTCAGCACATCAGAAAACATTTTGTCATGGACAAATCTTTTGCATCACTGGTCATTCAGCATCTCATTGTGGTCATGTTCCTTTGGTTTTTTCCATCAGTTATTAGCTCTCAGAGGATCAGGCAGACCGTCCTCAGGTTTGCTGAGGATATTTTTTTATTTAATACATAATGCATTCATTGTTATTTTGTATCTGTCTGGAGTAGCAACTCATTGAAATCCTTCAATAATCCTTGATGTTGCAGAAAAACTAAAATGTGTCGATGATTCCAATACAGTCTTTCCAAACAACAGTCAAAAATGTATGCAGAAGAGCTTTGAAATTGATATATTTAAACTAATAAATTACTATTGAGCTGTGGCTTGCTGAGTTGCTGACCCCACCCGCTAGGCAGCACTGTACAACAATATTAAGTTATGTTTCCATGTAACTTTTTATTTTATTTTAGTTACTTTTTCTGCTCTGAACATACAGTAAACCTATTTCTTCCCCTTATCAGGCTCGCCTGTTCCCAGCATGTTCCTATAGAAAAGCAAAGTTGCCTATCATAGCCATGGGCCAGCAGGAACATTAAAGGCACAAGCTAAAAGCTGAGTGAACTTCTGACAGTGGTAAGAATTCTGTAGATCAAAATGTGATTGTTACAGTTTACTGGGAATTAAGGACATGGGATGCCAGAGTATGAACAGGCACTGATAGTTGCCTGAATTGCAGTGGAATAGCCTATTCCGTATCTTTAGTATACTGACAGGCATACTAATGTATAAAAACAACTCAAATATAGTAAATATTAAAAATAGAAACTGTTACAGTGTCTGTAAAAATGTCATTTTTTTATTACTGAAATGTTACTACTCTATAATTTTTAAGGATTCACTAATAACTAAACTCAGTGAGAGATTGTTCATTGCACCATAAATCAGAACCTATTAATATTGGGAATGGTGTCACCCAGATATTATGTCCAGTTGCACACACTGCACTTCCAAATCACGCCAACTGCCAGCTTTGTATTTTGCTTAGCATTCCCTATACTCATTGCATGCTCTTTTTCCTGCTCTGTTTTTGGCACTAGCTTTACTTTTTTTTTCTCATGTTTCCTTTTTCTTATTTGACATTCTCCCTACTCTTTTCCCTGCTGTACTTTTATCCTTTCTATTACTTATACCCATCCCAGCTACTCTGGTTCACTTGATATCCTTGCAATAGCTCAGCTATCACAGAGCACTTTACAATAAAACTTGCTCTAAACAGTGGGGCTGACAAACACGCAGAAGACAAATCACTGTTGTATGTGCATGCAAGGAAAAAACTTAGAATAACATATTCAATGCATTTTTAATGCACCATATTAACCCGATGACACACACACGTCATTTAAGTTAGTAAAACTGGTAAACCTATATGGCCTATGTATGGCCATCTTAAAGCATAGCTATATTTAAAAGAGTGGCAAAAATGTTTTTGTCATCCCATGTAGGATGGGTAATGAGCCTTATTAACCTTTTTTTTTAATATGTATGGTAATTACCTTTAACTACATTGCACTACAAATTATATCTGCCCCTCTTCCTGCTATATGGGGTAGCTGAGGTCTCCAGCTAGATGAATATTAAAATTTTCATTCCAATACCAGCCCCCATGATGTTCCTATTGATGATTCCCCTGACCTCCAAACCCTTAAACATTTACATCTGTCCAGGATTAGAATCTAAAAACCATTGCAGTCGCTAAACCTTGACCTGTGTGAAGTAACGGCTATAATTCAAATATCGGTAATCAATAAGAGCTTCTAGAGCTAGCCATACATGGTTAGTTTTTGTTTAGCTACAAATGAGGTGGATGGAGGAATTTCCCCAGAACATTATATTCTGACAGAGGCACCCACCAGTGTCAGAATACACTGATCAGCAGCTGAAGCTGATTGGATGAGGCTGCTGATCGAGGAAATCTTTACATGTTCCCACTCATTTGATCGACTTCTGTCAAGTGGGGACAACCACACACTGGATAAAATATGTTTGGCCAACTTAACTCACACACATCCTCTTTTGGGCGATAAGTATCTAAATGTTGAGAGTTTTTTCAATTGTAGCTTTGGGATTAAAGAGCATTCTCAAAGTCAGTTTTTGACCATTATGAGTGTTAGGGGTAATTGTCACGCACCTTGCTTGTGAGCCTGACGGCAGAGGAAGGCCTCTTATACAGCTCTGGCCCGAGGGCCATTGAAGGTGGAACAGCAACCTCAAGAGCACGATGGGGTATGAGTGCCTGGTCAGTCCTGTAGTCTGAGCAGGAATTGTTGGCACTTTGCTTGCAGATGGGACGGCTGGACTGGCTGGACCGGCTGGCAGCATAGCAGGCTGGTAGAAGGTAGACATCACAGCTGGACTGGCTGGTGGCAGATCAGGCTGGCAGCGGGCAGACATCACAGAGGGCCAGGCTGGTAGCAGAGCAGGCTGGCAGCAGAGCAGGCTGGTAATAGGCAGACATCACAGCTGGACTGGCTGGTGGCAGATCAGGCTGGCAGCGGGCAGACGTCACAGCGGGGCAGGCTGGTAGCAGAGCAGGCTGGTAATAGGCAGATGTCACAGCAGAACAGGTTGGTTGCAGAGCAGAGTAGCACTCTGTATGCAGTGTCGGAGAGGCTGGGTCGCTAACGGATAAACGGATCAGGCATAAACGGCAGGCAGAAGAGTAGCGGGGTCACAGCCAAGGTCAGTAATGGTGGGTGCAGATCAAGCAGAGACAGAAGGCAGAGGCGGAGTCCAAGAAGCAAGATAGGGCATTCACAGGTATCACTCACAGGAATGGGCACAGGAATACAGGAGGGGGAGCTGCAGATCAGACAGCACAGGCTAATAGTGTTGCTGGATTTAAATAGTCTGATTGGCGCCAACATTAGCAACGAGAAGTCACGGGTGCGCACATGTGTACGAACACAAATGCGCACGACTATGTACAGCAGAACAGGCCCTCGCACATGTGCACAATCTGTGGAGTGTCAATGACCATAAGAACAGTGAAGAACTGGGGCGTACCTAGGCAGGTGCGGGGGGTGCATGCCCCACCGGGTGACACCTTTTGCACGGGGCGACACCATACCTGCTCTACCAGGGGCATACTGACTGAGGGCCGGGGTCACTACAGGGCCCCATGAGAGGCTCAGTCCATCCCTGTATTTGCTGCTGCTGAAATAAGTAGGCATTGATGGGACAGACAGTGAGGCAGACACTCGGACACCTCTCCTCCTCTGAGTTTCAGCAGAGGGGCGGATCCACATCCCTGCCACGGGTGCTGAAGTAAAAGAGCTGGAGGGGCTGGCAGAGTATGCAGCAGGTAAGTGTGTAATCCCCGGACCCAGGTGATAGCACTGCAGCTTCATGTAGTAGGTAGGGGGGAGAGAGAGAGGGGAGAGACGGGGGGGGAAGAGGGCAGAGAGAGAGGGGGGAAGAAAGAGGGCAGAGAGAGGGGGGGGAGAGGGCAGAGAGAGAGGGGGGGAGAAAGAGGGCAGAGAGAGGGGGGGAGAAAGAAGGCAGAGGGGGGGGGAGAAAGAGGCCAGAGAGAGAGGGGGGGGAGAAAGAAGGCAGAGGGGGGGGGGAGAAAGAGGGCAGAGGGGGGGGAGAAAGAGGGCAGAGAGAGAGGGGGGGAAGAGGGCAGAGAGGGGGGGGAGAAAGAAGGCAGAGGGGGGGGGGAGAAAGAGGGCAGAGAGAGAGGGGGGGAGAAAGAGGGCAGAGAGAGAGGGGGGGAAGAGGGCAGAGAGAGGGGGGGGGGAGAAAGGAGGCAGAGAGAGGGGGGGAAAGAGGGCAGAGAGAGAGAGAGGGGGTGTCACCAAGTGTTCCGGCACCAGGTGACACCAACCCTAGGGACGCCCTTGGTGAGGAATCATCCCAGAACTACACGTGAGGATCTTGTCAATGATTTCCAGGTAGCTGGGACCACAGTCACCAAGAAAACCATTGGTAACACACTACACTGACAAGGATTGAAATCCTACAGTGCCCGCAAGGTCCCGCTGCTCAAGAAAGCACATGTTCGGCCCGTCTGAAGTTTGCCACTGAACATCTGAATGATGTAGTGGAGGACTGGTTGAAAGTGTTGTGGTCAGATGAGACCAAAATTGAGCTGTTTGGCATCAACTCAACTCACCGTGTTTGGAGGAGGAGGAATGCTGCCTATGACCCCAAGAACACCATCCCAACTGTCAAACATGGTGGTGGAAACATTCTGCTTTTTTGTGAAGGGGATCAAATACTTATTTCCCTCACGAACATGCAAATCAGTGCATCATTTGTTAGACATGCATTTCTTTTGAATTTTTTGTTGCTATTCTGTCTCTCAGTGCTACAATACACCTACCATTCGATTTTTAGACTGATCATTTCTTTGTGAGTGGGCAAACATTCAAAATCAGCAGGGGATCAAATACATATTTCCTTCACTGTATAGAGCAAAAATTATTTTCCCCCCTAACTTCAGCTTCCTCCCTCCATCTACAGTATGTTCAGAACATTCAAGTTGTATTTCTACTAACTAGATGTGATTCTACAGGAAGAAGTGTAACTGCAATTTTGTTGACCAACATTATATTGATTCAGCATTTTTAATTTTTTTAAGCTGACAAATCTGCAGGTCATTCTATGCGGTTGATTTACTAAAGGTAAATAGACTGTGCACTTTGCAAACTGCAGTTGCATTCTGCAAGAGCAGTTGCTCCAGAGCTTAGTAAATGAGCAGAACCTCTGCTGACTAATATCATCCAATCATGCGCAATCAAAAATGCAGTTTTTTTTTTCCTTGTATGAGAATGAGTATTCTTTGCAAAGTGAAGCTTTACCTCATTTAATAAGATCTGGAGCAACTGCACTTGCAGAGTGTAACTGCACCTTGCAAAGTGCACAGTCTATTTGCCATTAGCAAATCAACCCTTTATGTATTGCATCATTTTTTGCATGTTACAAGTTATGGAATAAATGTACACAATTTTCTTCTCGATAAAAAATACCTGGAAAAAAAACAAGCTGGATCAAAGATTGACTGCATTTTACCTCCATCTTTTTATAAATTTCTAAATTTAGATATATAAACAAAGCTGAAAAATATAATTTTCCATTTTATTTTCATATTTTCTTTTTTTAATATTTCTGACATTCTCTGTATTCTCTGTATAATGAAACACAAATATAAAAGGTGCTAAATGATGTTAAAAATGAACGTAATGAGGCTGATTTACTTAACCCCCTGGCGGTATTCAGGAGCGTACCTCGGGGTAAAGTTTCAGTACCACAAGCGGTAACCCTGAGCTACACTCGGGCCTACCATGTGGCACTGCTCTGGGATCCCTCGATCACTTACCTTGTCCTGCACTCCCGCGATGTCCCTCCTGCAGTGTCCCCTGTAATGTCCTCCGGCTGATGCCGGCATCTGTCATCTGGGTTCCGTCCCCTGCGAGCGTCGGGATGTACGGGGGACGGAACGGCAGGAAATTTGAAAATGGCAAAAAGTGACATTCACTAAATTCACTAAAATCACATAGTAAAACATTACTGTATCAAACCATTTCACATGCACTTTGTCCCTAGTGCTTTGTCCTGTGCCCTGCCTGTATTTTTACTGTTCTTTCTGCCTGGTAACTGAGAAAAGTCCATGGCGTCCAAAAAGCGTCCCTTTAGGTCAAAAGCGGTTTTAGACCAGCTAGAGAACAGCGATAGTAAATTAGAACCACTTGCAGAATTAAGTGATAATGATTTGTGGGGAAATTTGTCATCAGACACTGAAAACGATTTTGCGACTTTGCTCAGTGATGTGCGAACTTGGCGCTATATTTCAAATTTCAGTGTTTTTGGTTTGATTATATTACTGAATTACATTTATTATTATATTATTATTTTTTATGATTATTTATTAAATTATAATTTATGATTTCGTGTTTCAAGTTTTATCATACCCAGGATGTTTACTAGACTCTTGTTCGGACAGATTTCAGTGAGTCATTCCTAAAAATTACAGGCCTACAATAAAAAAATACATATTTCCATTCAAAAAAATGTACCGCTTTGAGCACAGAAATATGGACATAATCAGACTGCTAGGGAGGTCAAAGACTAGAAAGTTCATTTAGTGAAGATCTGTTTTGTTAAGAATACCCAATCATGTGCAGGGAAATCTAAAAAAATATTTTAAAAAATTAGACATTTCTCAGGCATGATTGGATGTTTGAAGTGAGCAAAGCTTTAGTGGGCTAAATGAACATTTTATTCCTTTAGTAAATCAAGTCTATTGAGTAACCATTTGTCCAAAATACAATGTAAATCACAGAGTATGCAAGTGACCGGAAAGCAACATAATGTATATTTAATAAAGGTATTACAAGTCATGGGAGACAGATTACTGAAATATATTTCAATCCAGTTCCTATGAAATCCCAAAGGCTGCTGTAGGGCAAAGTATTATCGATACAATTTCAGATAATCAGGTCTAGCTTTAACAGAAGGAGAGAGCTCCCCCATGTGGCTCAATGCACAAAGGTCACTGAGGACCAAATCATGGAAGCCTCTTGAATTTCTAATAGGGAGTAGTTTCATGACCTACAACACAGACATTTTCTGTTCTGTTAAGACTGCCAGAATAATATTGCATACAGCACCCTTCTGGAATGGAGTTATGGGAACTTTGAATCTGGAATCTTTTATTTTGCTTTTTACATACATGTAAATGTATGAAAAAAAATCCTAAATTAACCTGTGTGTCTATCTGCTACTCTGTCTGCCTATAGGAGAAATCACCTCTTCACAGAATGTATTATCTTTTGTTTCACTTGTCCTTCCCCTTTTAGATTGTAAGCTCACAAGCCCTACAAACCCCTTGTCTTGAATGGTAACTGCATTGTCTTTCTTTATTTTGTAAAGTGTTGCATATACGGGCAGCACAGTGGTTAAATGGTTAGCACTTCCGCCTGGCAGTACTAGGGTCGTTGGTTCGAATCCCAGCCACAGCACTTCCTGCCTGGAGTTTGCATGTTCTCCCTGTGTCTGCATGAGTTTCCTCCGGGTACTCCAGTTTCCTCCCACACTCCAAAGACATACTGGTAGGTGAATTGGCTCCTGTCTAAATTGGCCCTAGTATGTATATGAATGTGAGTTAGGGACCTTAGATTGTACACCCCTTGAGGGTTAGGGACTGATGTGAATGTACAATATATATGTAAAGTGCTGCGTAAATTGACGGCGCTATATAAGTACCTGAAATAAATAATAAATAAATATACTGTTGTCGCTATATAAACCCTGAAAAGTAAAAATAATGTGGCCAGCAAACTGTAAAATGGAAGGGGGGGGGGTTGTCTATGAGAAATGACCCCCCCAAACAGGATATTGCACTAAACCTGTAGGTAAATAAGAGAGCATAACTGTCACTAAGTGTAAGAGTGGGGTTTGATAATAAAGTTGACAGGGCCTCTGTGAGAGAGGATTCCCTTCCTGGAAAATGAATCAATAATCCAAACAAAGTAATAGGGAGTAGAGGAACTACTGCAACCAGCAACATTAACCTTATGTAGATACACACTAGTAAAGCAATAGTGCAAAGTTTATATGAGAAAAGATTAATAGTAATACCTGTTTGTACATACATCCAATGTACAAACAGGTATTAACAGCGCAGAGACTGAAAGCTATCCTGGTGTAGTTGTGCACATATACCAAAGTGTATTTAGCAGTTATTATTAGAAATACCTCCAGATGAATGTTGCAGCAAAGTCCAGTTGCAGGGGCCCCTGAGGATGATGCAGCAGATGTGTCTGAGACCCGAAGACTAGATGAGTGGTCTGGGAGGTGGATCCTCCAGTTGTCGTCCAACCAGCCTGGAACGCAATCGTCACTGCCAAAAATTGATGTAGCACTGGAACTGTGGCACTGGAACACAGAGTTTGCATATCTACTCCCTAACAGTTTCTATTCTGAGATGCAAGTGGACCTCTAAGCATATGATACTAACGTAGTCAAGGGAAGCACTAACCTTGCTCTAGCCTATGCCGGTTATTGAGCCCCAAGATAAAACTAGCTATAGAATCCAAGACCGGTAAGGAGGTGCATTAAATATATATTGCAGTAAGCAGGTTCACCTACCAATTGTTTTATTATGTTTACCCATTAGGTTACATTTTGGGAGTTTTATTCAAGATGTACAAAGAGAGATCACACATTATACACTATAATGCCAAAATGTTGGGATGCCTGCCTTTAAACACACATGAACTTCAGTGGCATCCAAGTCTTAGTCCGTAGGGTTCAATATTGAGTTGGTCCACCCTTTACAGCAATACCAGCTTCAATTCTTCTGGGAAGGCTGTCAACAAGGTTAACAGTGTGTCTATGGGAATGTTTGACCATTCTTCCAGAATCGCATTTGTGAGGTCAGGCACTGATGTTGGATGAGAAGGCCTGGCTCACAGTCTCCGCTCTAATTCATCCCAGAGGTGTTCTGTTGGGTTGAGGTCAGGACTCTGCAGGCCAGTCAAGTTCCTCCACCCCAAACTCGCTCATCCATGTCTTTATGGACCTTGCTTTGTGAACTGGTGCACAGTCATGTTGGAACAGGAAGGGGCCATCCCCAAACTGTTCCCATAAAGTTGGGAGCATGAAACTGTCCAAAATGTCTTGGTATGCTGATGCCTTAAGAGTTCCCTTCACTGGAACTAAGGGGTCAAGCCCAACCCCTGAATTACAAACCCACACCATAACCCCCCCTCCACCAAACATTACACTTGGTACAATGCAGTCAGGCAAGTACCATTCTCCTGGCAACAGCCAAACCCAGACATATCCATCGGATTGCCAGACAGAAAAGCATGATTCATCACTCCAGAGAACACGTCTCCACTGCTCTAGAGTCCAGTGGCGGTGTGCTTTACGTCACTGTATCTGAAGCTTTGCATTGCACTTGGTGATTTAAGGCTTGGTTGCAGCTGCTTGGCCATGGAAACCCATTAGCTGAAGTTCTCTACGCACTGTTGTTCAAATGTGAAGGCCACACAAAGTTTGTAGGTCTTTAGCTATTGACTCCGCTCTGTCATTTTAAATGGCCTACCACTTCTATTGTGACTTGGCACAGAACATGGAAACCAGGTATGTGCATTTAAGCAGCCCTGAGACAGAACTTACAAGTTTTAGCTGTAGTATATACAGGACTAGAATTTGGCCAATTACAAACTCTGAATAGCAGTATTACCTTTTAGATATCACATGGGCTCGGCCTTCCTGACCAGTTTGTAATGACATTCCTATAGTGTGAAGTCATCCAAGGTAACCAGGCTTAGAATTGATTCTTAGATATTGTAAGCCAATATTACTAAAGTAATATGAAATTTGCCCATCACCAATATTTAGCAGCTAACAGTAGAGGGCAGTGGACCCCTACATATACATAATGTACTCTCAAAGTGGCTAGTTCGTGCAACACCCTCCTAGTTAGGTGCTAGGATTTGTATAGTTAGGATACATATAGCTGTGTTTCTCTGCTTAACAGAGAGACTGTTAGGAAAATCTATTTGGGCTCTCTGCTTAACAGAGTTCTGGATTGGATTAGTCAGGTCTCTTTATGATGCTCTGGTGCTGCTGAATTTGCCTTGAGTTCTGCCCACCCTCAGGAAGCTATGAGAGTCTTCCAGAACCTGGGAAGGAACTAGGCAGATGATCAGTATGAATATGAATACAGCCCTGGCCAATTGCAGGGGAGGGTGGCCCCATTGCATGCTGGGAGTGGTATTTATGTTCTGTGAGAACATGGGTTCAGTGTCTATCCTGGGAGAGCATTGAACCAAGCCAGGCTGGAGGCAGGTTTGCCTCACCTGGGACTTGCTGCCATGCGGGCCTAGTTCTACAGTAAGCTGACTAAGGGGAGCTGTCTGCCAAAGATCTGTCTGATATCAATGGAGCGAGAGTCGCTTGGAAGATTGGAGGTTGCAATTCTGTTCTTGGACTTGTAAGTACAGACACTGAGCGATCTTGGGGACTCTGTGTGCTTTGCTACCCCTCTGGTGCTTGATAGTCAGTGAGTCTGAGAAAAGGGAACACTGGCTAGTGTTCTGAAGAGCTTGTCCAACTGTTGCTACTGCAAAGGTCTTTGCTCAGGTCTATCACTGTGGACTGCCACAGTCTGCCGTAACAGGCCTGTACTTGAGGAGTTCAGCCCTGGAACTACTACTACTGCAGAAGGGAATTACACCTAAACTACTTGTTACTACAATTGAAAGAGAAGTCGGCTATCTGCTTTCAGCCAGGTCTTCAAAAATACTCAATTAAGAGATCAGTTAGATGTCGTCAGCTGTGAATAGTTCTAATTTTCTAGTATCCTACTGAACTCCCGATCCCTATCCCAAGTTCTACAATAAAACTCCAAAAACAAATATCCACTAGACTGGTCATTGAGCAAAAGGGTGTGTACCTGGATGTGGAAAATACTTTGTGCCTGACTGCGGGGCAAAGAAAAGGGTCCTCCAGGGGTAGCGCTACATTTGTTTTATCTCAGCAGTTGTCCAGCAAGGATGTTGATTACAAAGCTTGATGTACATATAGCAGTTAGAAGGAGAATCTACAAATCCATATATAAATCCCTGTCCTCAATTAAGGTAAATGTTGCTATGAGTGTCCTTATCCTTTAACATCAAGCATGTTACTGTTGTGTACCCTGAACCTTATAATGGAAGAGGCACCATGCTACAAATGTACGTTGCGGGTACTGTGTAATGTCATTTTGATCCATCCTACTGGAGGAAGGTCACTTTGGGGCTTAAAGCTGAACAAAACTTTTATTTAAATATATCTCTCAATAGCCGCAATTGATGTACATAAATCTACTTTGCACCAAATTTCTTTGCAAACCCACATATTTCCTTGTCAAATTAGTGGTATCATCATCTTTGTACTACACATGCCTATGCAGAGAGCAGAGCTGTGAGGGGGGCCCAGCAGGCTCACCTACTACAGACTATCTGCATAGAACTACACAATGGGACAGAAACAAGGCCAGGAAAAAGAGAGAGCAGTAATGACTGGTCTTTACTAAGGAATCTTCTGAAAAGTGTAAGTTCCAGTTCACACTGGAACATGGTGTGGGAAACCAATGTTCACTGTGCATTTCCCACACCACCTTCAAAATGCACTGTGTCTGCACTCTACATTGGGTGTTAGTGTAAAGCTAACGTCATCCCAAACCAGGATCGCAAATGCAGTACATTTCCCTGAACCGGATCGCATGATACTAAAGCGCTATGCGATCCAATTGCAGTGCATTTTTAAAATTAGTGCATGTATTACTTTGGTGCAATATGGTGTGATTGAAAATGCACTTCACTCCAATCACGCAGGAATCGCATATTCCTTGTGTGAACTGGCTCTAACACTGGAATACTGCACAGATCTAGAAGAAATACACAAAGTACACCAAGATTCAAGTAAGAGTATACATGACTCTTATATTTGCTCATGTTGTAGTTCAGCTTTAAAATTGTATTTTTTCTTTCCCCTTTTACCTGTTTTCCTGGATTATCCTCAAAACGCATTTTCACATGTCCAGGGTTGTACTGCTGTAATCCACCAAAGGCCACCAGACTCAGGGTCCCGTGCCACCGTTTGCTTTGCTTGGGTCATCAGGATCTAGTTGTCCCATCTGGGTACTTGCAACCAGACCCTGATATTCTTTGCAGGTGCAGTGTGTGCTGCATTGCCCTGAAAGCCTCCTAAAATGTGAGATGTGAGTATCCCAGGAGGCTTCAGGCAGCTGGGTCTGTCATTCTCACCTAGGCGAGAAAAGCAAAAGCGCAGGCTGTGCTCCCCAAAAAAGGCTGTATATATGCATGTAGCTCTACCCCCTTAGGAGTTGCTGAGTTTTGGGTCCCCCTATAGTCCTGAACAGCCAGGAAACACACATTTCCTTCCAGCCTTGCATTCCAGAGACAGTAAACAGTCCTTGAACTTGTTTTTTTTATTAAGGGGTTGATAACTTGAATGGGGATGAGGGATACATGGGATGCCCAAGGAAATGTTAAACTGAGGACAACTTCCTGGAACTATGTACAAGTTCACAGAAGGATCTCTCTTCTTTGGAGGATTCTCCGGCGTCTCCTGGTGTACCACCCCAAACCCAAGATAGGTCTCCTCTATCCAGCTGTCTGGAGGAATCCCTGGACAAGGGGATTTAGAACCTGCCACTTTGAAGCACAGTCTAGCTGGGGGCTAGTCAAGTTTCCCACCCAAATGTCATCTCCCCTACTCCAGTCCAGGGAGTGTAGAGGTTCTCACTATCCCTTTTCTGCAAGCTACAGGTTGGTAGTTGCCTTCGTGCCTTCTTCTGGGTTAACTCCTTCCTTAGCTCCACAGATGGTCCTCTCTCAGGGGGCTAGTGAGGTTCAGCTTTCCCTCTTTCCAGTCCTTCCTGGAAGCAGGCCTCTTTCCCTGGCTCCACACTCCAGCTCCTGCTCTCACATCTTCCATCCAACTCTCCCACCACTGAGCAGGCTTAGCCACTCTTAAGGGCTGCCATGACCCCATGCCAAGCCTCCTGCTTGGGGATCGGACAGGATCCCCTAAGAGTGCAGACCAGCTCCTCCTCACCCCCACCCACTGAGTTCTAGATCAGGTGGAGGTATCAGAGAGCTGATCTGCAGAGCCTCTCAGCCCTGATCAAAATTTGACCTCTCTAACTATGTTTCCCAGCTGCTACTCAGCCTAATAACTAAAAAATAATTAGCTAGCTCCCCCTGGCTAACTAGGAGGGCACTACATGCAATTTAATTAAAGGAGAGGGAAAAAGCAGGATTCTTCAAAAAACAAAAAGGAGTAAAGGTCCACTTTATCTAACCTAGAAATACTTAGAGAATTAAAGCAGGCTAAGTCCTGCAAAACATGCTTCTGTGTTGCAGATTCCACCTCTGAATCTTTGCAGTAGCTAATCTCCAGCCAGACTTAGTCCATCTCACATGCTTTCAAATTTCAGGAAAAGTTGTCACCTGATTTAACAACACATCCCTTACACCTTAGCTGCACAGCACAAAATAATATATTTGGGGCAGGACTGAGGATGGATGGAGCAGCATCTGTATGCAAGGACAACATTCTTAGGAGGAGCAAGGTAATAGTGGTTTATCAGGAATTATGCTCTGTTTTGGCTTTGTAAATCTAATAAGTAATACTGAACAGCTAGATACCATCACTGACAGGCATGGTGCCCTAGACTACAACATATTCAGTGTCTATTAAGAGTATTGGGGATGTTAATCTGTGTTATTGAGCTAATGAAATAAAGGGTTTATATAAAAAAAACCTTTAAACATTTAAATGCCCAATAAATGTGAATTAGGATTATGGATAATAGAATATACCACTGTATTAGACTTTGTAGATCATATCCACTAGCTAGCTTAGCTTAAAAACATTTTTTTTCCTCCGCAGCTTTAGTTAAAGCTGAACTCCAGGGCAAAAACAATTTTTCCATGCTGTGAGGCTGTACCCACATTGCAAGGTTTAACTGCTTGTTTTATTCTAGGGGAGAGGACAGCAGAGATATACTGTTCTTACCTGATCCACTGATTCTCCCTGCACAAAACTGGACCGGCACCCCTGCGCTCCAGTGGTCTGGAACATGGACTGTTCCTGATGTCAGCACACTCTGTAGACAGGAACAGTCCACTGCTGGACCATGGGGGAGTGTGGTTTTCCGGAGGATCATCGGATCAAGTGAGTATAAACTTTGTGTTCACTCCTAGAAAAAAAAGCAGCTGACCCATGCAGTTCGAGCACATTCTGATTGCATGGGAAAAACATTTTTGGGCTTTGAATTACTTACCTGTAATTAAGTATGTCCCATGATGTGCAGTCTTGCTGCTGGACATTTGGCAATGTGAGGGTTAACAACTTGGGGTCTCTAGAATCAGTTGCACTAAAGACAATCGGATGGGGGTACAGCATTCTGGCAGTTAATAGCATGAGATTTTTGGGCTCAAGTGCACTAAAGATGATTTGACTGGGACACACCCCCTCCTTCCTCCTCCTTCATTGATAAAAGCTCTTTCGCTGATCACACTGCATGTAACACAATCTCTGAATGGAGGAGAGAATTCTGCCACTGATCAGACTTTCCCCTATTCAGAGATTGTATTACATGCAGTGTAATCAAAGATCTTTTCTCAATGAAGGAGGAGGAAGGAGGGGGTGTGTCCCAGTCAAATCATCTTTAGTGCAGTTGAGCCCAAAAATCTCATGCTATTAACTGCCAGAATGCTGGAAGCTCAGGAAGAGGACAGGGCAGACAAGATAGGTAATATAACTAAATCTGAGAAAAAAACTTTTTTGACTAAACTTTAGGTTCAAAGCCTAAATCCAGCTTTAGTTTTAGAGCAAGAAAGGGTTAGAATTAAGCAGACAGCAAAACAGTAGCTGTATTTTATTAATAACATAGTTGACATCTTGATCATTGCATCAGGTATTCATTTCAATAGCAACAGCAAACATTCTGGTTGATCCATTACTTGTTTTCTAGTACTCCTTCCCCTTATGAGTCTTTCCGACCATCCATCTGACACTGAGGGGTTGATTTTCTAGAACTGGAGAGTGACAAATCTGGTGCAGCTGTGCATGGTAGCCAATCAGCTACTAACTTCAGCTTATTCAATTGAGGTTTGACAAAATAAACCTGGAAGCTGATTTGCACTCTCCAGTTTTAGTATTCAACCCCTGAAAATCCTTCCTCCTCATTGATGAGGAACCCAATCAAGCAATAACATGGTGGACCTGGGTCTTATACTATCTAGAGTAAGGTATTACTTCACATATCTCCTCAGAATGATTGTCACACACCAGCTACAGACAGCCTTTATCATGGCTAGAAATAGCTTTCTGCCATTCATGGAACATAAACTCTGTTACCAGAGGTGGCCCTCTAATTAGGCAAATTAGGCGGTCACCTAAGGCCTCGTGCTCACAATAATCTGCCTAACACAGCTGGCTACTGGCTTGAAAGTTAAAATGATGTAGACGCTCCATAGCTGCTGATCACTTTCACGGAGCTGGCAGTGTAGTGCCTCCCACCCCTGGCTCCCAGGATCTCCCACTCTTACTGGAGCCTGGGAACACTACCGCTTGGGCTTCTAAACTCATGACGGGTGGGTTAGCGTACAGGTTATCTAAAAAGCAGCACAAATGACTAAGACATCTTCAATAGCAGCACTACAGAAATTAGAACCTTTAAGTCTAGATCTGTACTCTTCAGACTGTTAAAGCGGAGCTCCACCCAAAAGGGGAAGTTCTGCTTTAAGCCTTTATCCCCTGCTCCGCATTAAAGATTGGCACCTTTGGGGAGCGGGTACCTGAATTTGACAGGTACCTGCTCCCACTTCCGCTGTGATCGCCTAGGCAATTGGAAGCTGAAGTTGTCCTCCCCCCTCCCTCCCCATAGTATTCTGGGACACTTGACAGAAGACTACAGTCCCAGAAGTCTACGTAGCCATTCACAAAGTGCAATGCTTCTCACGCATGCCCAGTGGACACCCGGCTGTGAAGCCGCAAACTGTCACAGCCAGGTGCCCACACTGAAGATGCTGGCACCAGGGAGAGAAGACGCAGTGGTGAGGACACCGCTGGACCTAGGGACAGGTAAGTGTCTGTATTTTAAAAGTCAGCAGCTATAGTTTTTGTTTTTCTTTTTTTTTAGGTGGAATTCTGCTTTAGGCAGTTTCACAGAACATAAACATACCTTTACAGTTGAGCCACCAGACTGTCAGGGTTCCGGGTATGACCAGAGGTGTGTGGACCGACACAGGGAAACACAGACTTCAGGTATAGCATGTAAAACAATATAATTTATTAAGGGCAACACAAACATAAACGCAGTGCAACAAACCAAACCCAAAACTAACACAAATACGTACAACAAGGTGCAACAAACCCAAACCTTAACTGATATATATATATATATATATATATATATATATATATATATATATGGAGCACAACATAGTCAGGCGGGCCGGGTCGGTAGCTAACGGGCAGACAAGGTACAAGGAGTAGGCAGAAGATTGGTCAGGAGTAGCCGAGGTCGGTGCAGGCAGAGTTCAGGTAGAGTCAGGATCAAGCAGAGTCAGGATCAAGCAGGAAGCAGACAGGATGCAGGTACAGGGGCTCATGGGAACAATACACCAAGTACCTGACTGTAGGCCTAGCCAATTCCTTAAATACTCCTCCTGCAATCAGCCTCAGGTGATGGCTTGATTGCAGGAGTGAGCTTCTGGCTGCTGAGAGCACCCGCGGGCCAGCCCTGGTACTGCAGCCCACAAGACAGGTGAGTCCCACCACCATTGGCGAGTCCATTCCTGACACAGACTTTCTGCAGTGACCACCAACAGCAGCTTCTACCCAGCTCTCCTGGACACTCTTCAGCAGTAACATTTATTTCTCTGGTGCCCCAACAAGGCTCAAGCTTCAATCCTCCTAAATGTACTCTACAGCAAGGCAGTGAAAGCTCCTCAGGCCCCAGCCTTAGGCCTCCAACACAGCCCCAATCCTGGCCCAGGGGGCAATGACAAAAAACCCTTTAGAAAGGTCACCCCGAATATTTATATCCTTCCCAGCATGCACCACTGGTAATGCACCTTATACAGGTTGGCCAGGGAGACATAAATATTCATTCATGGGACACCCCCCAGCAGGAGACAAAACTAGAATAATTCTGAGCTAGCGACACTCCTTCTTATAGCTGGGTCCCTACAATTTGTACATGGTATATGCAGTGTAGTTGACACCAAAAACAAATGTCCCCTTTTGTTCTGTTAAGGTTTTTCACCCCGATTGACATTTTTAAAATTAGTATTAGACACTCACTCTGAATAACCACTGTTATTCAAAGCAGTCAGCATCTTACTTTGCTAAATAAGGACTTGGAATTGGACATGTCTGTTGCTGGCAAGCTGGAACTCATACATCCCAGATCCACACACAGTTACATATACCTAGATCCTGATTGGGTAGATGAAGTGAGTATAGGTAGTTAATAGAGGTAAATACTAGATCATGTAATTGTTTTGCATCCTACAAAGAATGATTAATACTGCAGTCATACAGTAGATGGCAGTATCGCCATATATTGACAGCATGGATAAGTCCTTACTAATTTTTTTTTATTGACTACAGTGTTACACTTATTTCTCATGCATAGGACAAAGTAGTGAACAAGACAGACACCAAACATTCACTGATGGTGAATGATTCACTGTATAATACCAACACATTCACCAGGAAGATTCACCTGTGGTGAATGTTTTGTGAATGCCACATTTACTGCTTTATACATAGTTTTGAAATCTATATGTATATGTATGAATGTGAATTAGGGACCTTAAATTGTACAACCCTTGAGGGTTAGGGACTGATATGAATGTACAATATATATGTAAAGTGCTGCGTAAATTGACAGAGCTATATAAGTACCTGAAATAAATAAATCTTATTTACCAGTCTTCAGTTACCATACTGTATTTCAGGTTCATGTGTTTAATACTAATTTACTGTGCTAATAAGATCCTAGAAAGCTTGTGGTGAATCAGGGGTTGAGTTTTGTACCACTGTACTCTTTTACTGTAAAAAAAAATACAACATACTGCTCTGAAAATTACAAAAATAAACCTGGATGTTCCACAGCACTACTGGCAAAATATACTGTGGACAGATGAAACCAAGATTGAGTTGTTTGGGAAGAACACACAACACTATGTGTGGAGAAAGAAAGGCACAGCACACCAACATCAAAACCTCATCCCCACTGTAAAACATGGCGGAGGGAGCATCATGGTTTGGGGCTGCTTTGCTGCCTCAGGGCCTGGACGGATTGTTGTCATTGATGGGAAAATTAATTCCAGAGTTTATCAAGACATTTTGCAGGAAAACGTACGACCATCTGTCCGCCAACTGAAGTTCCACAGAGGATGGGTGATGCAACAGGACAATGACCCAAAGCATACAAGTAATTCAACAAAACAATGGCTGCAACAGCACAGAATACGCCTTCTGGAGTGGCCCAGTCAGAGTCCTGACCTCAACCCGATTGAAATGCTGTGGCATGACCCTAAGAGAGCGATTCACATCAGACATCCCAAGAATATTGCTACACTGAAACAGTTTTGTGAAGAGGAGTGGTCCAAAATGACTCCAGATCGTTGTGCAGGTCTGATTTGCAACTACAGGAAACGTTTGGTTGAGGTTATTGCTGACAAAGGAGGGTCAACCAGTTATTAAGTCCAAAGGTTTACCTATTTTTCCTCCCTGCACTGTGAATGTTTACATGTTATGTGCAATTAAACCTTGGCAACATGTAATGTTTGTGTAGTATTATGTTCAGCAGACTGTGTTCTTCTATTGTTGTGACTTAGATGACGTTCAGAGCACATTTTATGCCCAATTCATGCAAAACTCCACGTAATCCCAAGGGGTTCACATACTTTTTCTTGCAACTGTAACTAGGCGCTGAGTTGTGGATGGCTTTATAACTTTTTCTAAGTATCTTGAATTTTATTTGTTTGGCGAGTGGAAGCCAATGGAGGGATTGGCAGAGAGGGGTGGCAGACACTGAACGGTTGGTAAGGTGGATGAGTCTGGCAATAGCATTCATGATGGACTGGAGGGGGACAGCCTATGCAAAGGTAAGCCAGTGAGGAGGAAGTTGTAGTAGTCAAGGTGGGAGATGACCAGGGAGTGAGTCAGAAGCTTTGTGGTGTCATTGGTTAAGAAGTAGCATATTTTGGAGATGTTGCGGAGGTACTAAAGTGCAAATAGTGCAAAAAGAAATTCATAAATAAACAGATCATAAGTGCCACAAATTAATAATTGTATAAAGTGTCCCAAAATATTAGTTCAAAACAATGTGATTCTTCTGGTGCACAAATGCCTCCTTCCAGTGCTAATACATCAGCATACATATGTGTTCCACCCCACCATGCAAACAATGGGATTATAAATCTCTTACCAAATAATATAAACCAGTGTTTCTCAACCTCTTTCCAGTCAAGGCACCCTTTAAAATGATGGACAGTTCTGAGGCACTCTTTAAAATTATGGATAGTCTCAAGGCACGCCATTCTAAAATGTGAAAAACTATTCTAACAATTTTATATAACACAACAACATCCACACATGTAGGACACCCAACATTAGAGGTGATTTATTCCTCCAAAGTAAATACACTTTTGCACACTGGTACTGAGTAGTATTCCAGAGTTTCTCTTCTCCATCACCGAGCTAATGTGACCCCAGCACTGATGGAGAGGGGCAGAGGAGGTTCAAACTAGGATGCTGTGCAGGAAGCTGACATCCTCCTTATCAACTGATGATGTCTTTGGTTGTCAGGCATAATGGTGCACAATGGAAACCTGTGGCTTTATGTAACCAAAAGGCAGGCTTGTTCCACCTGCTGGCTTTTATACAAGTTTTTGGCAATTTTTAGACATTTTGCCAAGGCACCCCTGAAGAAACCTCAAGGCACCCTGGTTGAGAAAGGCTGATATAAACCATTCAAACATAAATGGTCAACAGTGCCTGTAAGTGTCAAAACACTTTAATCACCTCCCGCCCGCCATATAGTCCAATGACGTGCGCAAGGTGGTTCTCTCGTTCTGGGAGGATGTCATATGATGTCCTCCCATTCTCATTCGGCTCCAGGAGCACGCAGCGCGGCGATCACCGATCCACAGAAAGAGCGAAGATGGCTCGGTCATGTGATCAGCTGTGTCCAATAACAGCTGATCACATGTAAACAGGGAAATGCCGGTTATCGGCATTTCTCTCCTCACGAGCTGTCACGCTGACAGCTCGAGAGGAGAGGAGAGGCGGAAACCAGCATTCCGTGGAGGGGACATGTACATTGATCATCAGGGCACTGATAATCAGTGTGCCCTGATGATCAGTGTGGCCCCAGAAGTGCCACCTGTCAGTGTCCATCAGTGCTAGCTGTCAGTGCTGAACAGTGTCACGTGCCAGTGCCCATCAGTGCCACATCAATGCCACATTTCAGTGCCTACCAGTGCACATCAATGCCACATATCAGTGCCCATCTGAGCTGCCTTTCAGTGTCACACATCAGTGCCAGTCAGTGCCACCTATCAATGCCAATCAGTGCCACCTATCAATGCTGCCAATCAGTGCCAGTCAGTGCTACCTATCAGTGCCAGTCAGTGCCGCCTATCAGTGTGCATCAGTGCCGCCTATCAGTGCCTGTGAGTGCCGCCTATCAGTGCCAGTCAGTGCCACCTAACAGTACCAGTCAGTGCCACCTAACAGTGCCAGTCAGTGTCGCCTATCAGTGCCACTCAGTGATGCCTATCAGTGCCATATATCAGTGCTGCCTTTCAGTGCCCATCAGTGATGCGTGTCAATGCCCATCAGTGCCACCTACCAGTGCTGCCTTTCAGTGCCCATCAGTGATGCGTGTCAATGCCCATCAGTGCCACCTACCAGTGCCTCCTCATCAGTGCCCATCAGTGCCACCTATCAGTGTCCATCAGTGCAGCCTATCAGTGCCCATCACTGCAGCCTCATTAGCGCACATCAGTGAAGGAGAAAAATCACTTATTTACAAAATTTTATAACAAAAACTAACAAAAAATGTTTTTTTTTTCAAAATTTTCTGTGGTTTTTGGTTTGTTTAAGAAAAAATAAAAAACCCAGAGGTGAATAAATACCACCAAAATAAAGCTCTATCTGTCACAAAAAATGATAAAAATTTCATATGGGTACAGTGTTGCATGACCGTGCAATTGTCATTCAAAGTGTGACAGCGCTGAGAGCTGGAAATTGGCCTGGGCAGGAAGGGGGTATAAGTGCCCGGTAGGCTAGTGGTTAAACTGAAACCATCAGCTTGAACCCTTTCACTGCCAGAGTCGTTTCTGCATTTCTTGCACACGTTAAAGAAATCATTTTAGGTTTGAAGATTACACAAAACTCCCAAACATTATAGATTTTCTGAAAACAGAAAATCTCTAAACTAGAGGATAAAATAGTGGTAGTTCCAATTTTTTATGTCACACAATATTACCGCAAAGGTTTAAGAAACAATAAATTACCCATATTTTTCTAAAATATAAAAGGCAAGGTTGCACCGAGAATAGATACCCAACATGTCAAATTTGCATGCTCCTGTGAAATGGCAACAAACTTCAGTACCCTAAATTTTCTATAGGCAACACTTTAAAATCCCCTACAGGTCATCAGTTTAGCATTACGAACGAGGTCTTGTGCTAGAGTTATTGCTCTCACCCCAGCGTGCACAACGATTTGTAACATGTATATTGGAATTGATGTTTTCATGCATAGGCACCCCTGGAACTTGCGTTATTTTCATTCATGCATACATGTGGGGGGGGGGGGGGTCTCAAAAAAAAATTGGAGGGGGGGGTATGTGCTTGGGTGTCACTTTATTTTTTTACAATAAAAATTTTTTTTTTCATCACATAGAGGGCTCTGTGATAGGTGGATAGGTGACAGGTTCTCTTTAATAAGACATGCACAGTCTAAAAGAAGGGGAGGAGTTCAGATGTGAGTCCGCTCTTCTCCCTCTCCTCCACCCGCTGGCACCCACCATGTCAGCCCCAGGCCTGAAGATGGGCAAGCGGAGCCTGGATTACATGGTGGAGGCATGCAGGGGGGCAGAATCCCGCTATCAGGGAGTGTGGAAGCAACTGCTGCCCAACGGCTTCCACCTGACTGCCAGGAGTCTGACTGTCATTTTATACACAATCCCCAAGGCTGCAAGCACTGGACCGTGTGTAAAACCCCCCGCTTTCATTTCTGTACTGCGTACAGACCTGGCAAAAGAGTTAATTGAATGACTTTAATGGTTTTCAGGACCGTAGCTCATCTATCCACAATGGTTGTCACCGACAATAAGCAAAAAGGTAATGCGTGCAGACCCTAGTGTAATAAATTTAATTCTGGTTATTCCGGCATAAAAGCCATTTACAACTAAAGTCCCAATGCTCCTCAGTTAAGTACCAAAAGTATCACAATGTTCAAACCAGGCAGTTTCACACCTTGCGTGATGACGTCTTTACCACACCCAATGCATTTTGTCAGAAAAATACATCATTAGGGGGAATGGCTAGATGGCATCCATCAGGCATTACACTCTTATAGACCCAGGGACAACCTGCTCACCATAGTAATAGACACTGCTATCAATCTTGCATCATTAAATTTTTTTATGGTGATGCAGTAAGTGCCTACTGTACCATATTTTTGTGTAAAAAAGTATCCTGTTCTCTTTGTATTGCTTCCTTTGTGTGAAATCCCAGTTGTTCCTACCAATCCCACTGCCTTCCTATTAAAAACTGACTAGACTAGGCAGGAGAGCACAGCATGGTCAGTTCTATAGCCATGATGAGAAATGATCAGACTTGTCCTGAAACCACCTTCACCTCTACACAGCCGTTCACTGGGAAGATCAGTGTGCTGCTTTTCTCCTCCCCAAGCTCCACATGCAGTTGGGAACAGAGGGTATTTGATCACTTAAAGCGGAGTTCTACTCAAAAGCAGAAGCTCCGCTTATTTGCCTCCCCCCCTCCACTGCCATATTTGGCACCTTTTGGGGGGAAGCAGGTATTTGGCTTTGACAGGTACCCATTCCCACTTCTGGCTCAGTTAGCCGCAGTGAAGTGACCCGGAAGTTCAGCCCCCTTCTTGCTCCCACATTCTCCTGGGAACTTTCACAGGTCCCAGGAGACTGCCGGCCCAATCAGGAGGCATGGCTCGACTCACACAGTAGAGATTCCAGCTCCATAGAGGACAGAAGGAGAGAAGGGACTGCGCAGGTGAGTACATCGCTGGACCCCTGTGACAGGTAAGTGTGTGTTTATTAAAAGTCAGCAGCAGTTTTTGTAACTGCTGATTTTTAATAAACACAAAAACGTCTGGAACTGCGCTTTAAACTTAATGGGTTGTTTTATAAGGTAAGGGTTTACATATTCTTTAAGTTCAACACTTGCCTCACTTTCATTTAGTTACAATTTTCTGAATAGTTATAGTACTGGACTATATCTACAGAAGAAGAAAAGGAGGTAATCAACTGTCACAGTTTTGAAGAAAAAAGGGGTAAGCAGGAAATGAGCTTTAAAGTGAAACTAAATAAAGTCCTCATTCTCCAAAAAAAAACCCTACACATCCAATACTTAATGGCCTGTAATCTATTTTTCATGAAACCATTTTTTATTGTGTTATTTTGCCTTTTTCTAATGTTCTCCATGAGCCCCAAACCTTTCCTTTTCTCTCTCACTTCTATTTGCTTGGCATGAGCAGTTCATGTTAGCTGCGGACATGTGCACTGTTCCATTCACACTACAAATCCCATAGTCTATAATCTCTGATACATTTCAGGAGTGAGCAAGAGAGGGTGGTTATGTTCCTACACACATTAGGTCCTTTGAGAATGAGTGTAGCCACCCTCTATCAAGAAATCAGATCACAAAAGCATAAAAAACAAATATAAATTTGGGGATTTGGAGGAAATTGAGAGATAAAAGAGACCTTTTATGAGTTCAGAATACACCAGAGTACCAGTGAACCAAAGTTTAGTGTCACTTTATTTAGACTTAGCTGACCTCAGCAGAGATTAGGACCACTGCATGTGTTTTGTATGTCTAGTATATATCAGTGTAAGAATTATATGTAAATATAGTTTATTTAAATTTTTGCTTCATTGTTTCTTTCAAGTTTTCTGACATGCCTGATGTTATTCCTTTTGTCGTCATTGATTTCTACATCTCATTTATCCACACCATAATCTTTTTCCAGTGTTCTCTGTATGGGAGTTTCTGTTTACACCAATCGCAATGACAGTGGTACCTGATGTATTTCCTTTGTGAAACATTAAATTTGGTAACAAGATTACACAATATTACCAATGGACTGTGAAGAAAGGCAATGAACTATGCTAATGAAACACAATCATTTGCTGAAATTAACTGTGGTGTAGCAACCCCTGTGCGTTAGTAGATCATGTTCTAGAGATTTCACATGTGAGTGCATTTTTGTGTGTATGCAGGACACCAGGGATGGGCCCTGAATAGCAGATATGTGTTACTGTTATTTGGGTTGTGGTCCCTCTAGGGGGGAGCTGAAAGGAATAAATCCACCTGTAAAATCGGCGTGAAAAGGCAAGGAAGCAGTCAGCAGGTCAATGAGATTTTGTGTAGAGCAAGACACAGTCTGAGTGGGCTGTGAGCTTTTTATATGCAAAGACTCTACTGGAGTTCTGTGACCCTTTTTCTGGATCCCTAAAGCGGGTAGGAACTTCACAACCCTATTGTGGGACAGATTTATGCTGATGGTTAGCCAATCTTTGCTTTTGTCCCTGAAGTTAATAAACTGAAGTTTATAAACTGCTTTTTAATTTTATGCTGAAGAAAAGCTTGTTTTATTTGCCTTTTTATAACAGATAGATAGATAGATAGATAGATAGATAGATAGATAGATAGATATGCACAATATTGCCAAAAGTATTGGGACACCTTCCAAATCATTGGATTCAGATGTTCCAGTCACCTCCATGGCTACAGGTGTATAAAATCAAGCACCTAGACATGCAGACTGCTTCTACAAACATTTGTGAAAGAATGGGTCGCTCTCAGGTTTATAGGGAATTTAAGCATGGTACCATGAAAGGATCTTTCATGGTACCACGCTTAAATTCACTAAACAATCATAATCCGTGAAATTTGCTTGCTACTAAATACTCCATGGTCAACTGTCAGTGGTATTATAACAAAGTGGAAGCAACTGGGAACAACAGCAACTCAGCCACAAAGTGGTAGGCCATGTAAAATGACAGAGCGGGGTCAGCATATGCTGAAGAGCACAGTGCACAGAAGTCACCAACTGTCTGCAGAGTCAATAGCTAAAGATCTCCAAACTTTGTGTGGCCTTCAGATGGACGTCCTCCCAGAACACCCCCCCCCCCCCTGCGCACCTGGTGCTGTCGGTGATTGCTGTCTACTATGGACACAGCTGATCACGTGATAAGGTCAAAGGCCAAGCACAGCAGCCTTTTACCACTTGATCATCTGTGTCCAGTGACACTGCAAATCACCGGTAAATACAGTTGCCGGTTATCGGCTGCATTTTCTTCATGCTGTTATAGCGTGAGGAAAGTACTGCCGATAACCGGCAGATGTGAAAGGGGAGATCTGCACTAATAATCAGCAGTGTCCAGCAATGCAGTCCGAGCAGTGCCACCCGTCAGTGCCCAGCAGTGCCACCCATCGGTGCCCAGCAGTGTCGCCCATCAGTACCCAGCAGTGTCGCCAGCAGAGATGCCCAGCAGTGCCTCCCAGCAGTGCCCAGCAGTGTCGCCCATCAGTGCAGCCCAGCAGTGTCGCCCATCAGTGCCGCCAGTCAGTGCTGCCTAGCAGTGCCGCCTGTCAGTGCCCAGCAGTGCCACCCAGCAGTGCGGCCGGTCAGTGCCTCCAGTTGGTGCTATCAGTCAGTGCCAGCAATCAGTGCCACCTATCAGTGCCCATCATTGCTGCATATCAGTTCCTCCTCATCAATACCCACCAGTGCCACCTCATCAGTGCTACCTATCAGTGCCACCTCAACAGTGCCCATCAGTGCTGCCTATCAGTGCCCATCAGTGCAGCATCATCAATGCACATCAGTGAAGGAGAAAAAATACCTGTTTGCAAAATTTTATAATAGAAACAAAGAAAAACTTTATTTTTTTCAAATGTTTTGCTTTTTTTTATTTATAGCGCAAAAAATAAAACCCCCAGTGGAGATTAAATACCACCAAAAGAAAGCTCTGTTTGTGTGAAAAAAATGGTAAGAATTTCATATGGGTACAATGTTGCATGACTGTGCAATTGTTATTCAAAGTGCGACAGCATTGAAAGCTTAAACTTGGCCTGGGCAGGAGAGGGGGGGGGGGGGGAAGTACTCGGTAGGCGAGTGGCTAAAATGGTGGTATAGTACAGTACAACTGTAAGTAAGCTATTTTTCACTTTTACAGTTACCTTATAAATTCTGGTATAGTACAGTACAGTACCACAACTGGCATATAATGGACTGCATGGAGTGAACTGACAAGAAGAGAGTTACTAACTGGAGGGTAGGTGGGAGATGGTGGAGCATCAGCAATAGGAGGTGGAGGGCAAGATGAAATTTGGTCCACACCTGATGTTGTTGGAGCTTAAGGATCATCAGCAATAGAAGATGGAGGGCAAGATGGAATTTGGCCCGTACCTGATGTTGATGGAGCTGAGGGATCATCAGCAATAGGAGGTGGAGGGCAAGATGGAATTTGGCCCACACCTGATGTTGTTGGAGCTTAAGGATCATCAGCAATAGAAGATGGAGGGCAAGATGGAATTTGGCCCATACCAGATGTTGATGACATAGGTTTTTTACCCTCTGGAAAAGATGATCAAGTGATGTCTGAGTAGTAGCTTTTTTTTTCTCATCATAGATGACTCTGTAGCACTGGATGGCATTCTGAACAGCTGCTGCAACCTTTGTGTATTGTTCTACATTGGGGTCCTGTGCCTCAAAAACTAACAGTGCCTCTTCAAGTAAAGAAAATCCCCTTGCCTTGTCCTGTGTTGTGAATATCTTTGGTTCTTCAGTTACATCTTCCTCTTGGCTCTCTTCGTCTTTTCACTAGCCCTCCAATTCCATCAGGTCCTCATTAGTAAGCTCTTCAAGTTGTACAGCAAGGAGTTCAGTGAAGTCATCCTCTTCCAGATCTAGCTCCAGTTTGTACTAAGGGCCACTAAGCTGTTGAATACCTCTTTGTACCCCTTACCCATCTTCTCAAGTCCATGAACTTCATGCACAAACTAGGTTCTTCCAAACCCCATTCATGGTGACAGTTGAAACCTCACGCTAAGCAAAGTTGATGTTTTTTATGGCCTTGTAGATGTTATAGTCCTTCCAAAATTGTTGCAAGGTTGTTTCTGTTTGTGTGACATAAATAATATTTCTTGAAAGTCGCAATAACTCCTTGGTCCATAGGTTGGATGAGCGCCGTAGTATTCGGTGGCAGATGCACTACTTTGACGTTGGGATGGAAGTCATCCATGAATTGGGCGTGACCTGGTGCATTGTCAAGCAGCAAAAGAATGTTGAATGGGATATCTTTCTCCATACAATATTTCTCTATCTCTGGGATAAAGTGGTGGAAAAACCAGTCCTGGAAAATGGCCTGTGTAACCCAGGCTTTGGAGTTACTCTTCCACACAACAGATAGAGAACCCTTGGCTATGTTTTTGAGGGCTCTTGGGTTCTCTGAATGGTAAACAAAGAGAGGCTTTAGTTTCATATCATCAAAAGCATTGCCACCAAACAACAGAGTAAGTCTGTCATTTGCTGCTTTGATGCCTGGCATCACCTTTTCCTCTTTACTGATGTAACTTCATTCTGGCATCCTCTTCCAATACAGTCCTGTCTCATCGACATTAAAAACCTGTTGGGGTAAATAAGCACCTTCATCAAAAATTTCTCTAAGTGTTGCTGCAGAAACAATTGAGTACTGTCCGTGATACTTTTTTTATTTGCACTAACATACAATTTGGAGGACAAGCTTTCGGGGTATATCCCCTTCTTCAAGGTCCAAGCAGTACTATTACAAAGTTTTAGCAGAATGTTAGAAGAGATGTGGGGGATGAGAAAAAAAAAAAAAGCAGAAAGAAACATAAGCCTAGTGTTAGACTAGAGATAAGACACAGCAAAGCGAAAGCAAAAACTAGGGGGGGGGGGAGAACAACACTCACAGAGGGAGTCATAAAAATGTTAGATAATGATTGAGGACTCCCATGTCCAAATTAAGGCCCTTATCTCTTGTGTCAAATAGAAATATCATTCTTAGTTCAAAAGCATAAACACAGCCTTGAGAACCTGAAGGGAAAATCTACTTCAGTACAAAGAGAAAAAAACAAACAACCGTGTACCTCTAGTAACCACATACAACCCAGCACTAGAAGGAATAAGAAAAATAATCAAAGATTTACAACCCATCATAACAGAGGATGGAACTCTGAAAGAAATATTCCAGCAACCCCCAATAATGGCCTTCAGACAACCCCCCAACCTCAGAAATAAACTAATCAGTAGGAAACTTTCTTCTGATTATGAGGTCACAAATAATGGAAGCAAACCCTGCAATAAAAACGCTGCAAACTGTGCAACCAAATCAATCCATCAAAAAGTGTCAGACACTCAAAAGGGATCTTCAGTATTTCCGGATCATACAGCTGCACCTCTAGTAATGTTGTGTACCTTATCCAGTGCAGAAAATATAGCAAAGGATCTTATGTTGGCGAAACAGGACAGAAGTTGCAAACAAGGATGAATTTGCACAGACATACCATCAAGGAACATACAGAAGATGACTTTTGCACACCTGTGGGACACCATTTCGCACAACCAGACCACACTATGGAAGACCTCAATGTTTTAATTCTTAAAGGAAATTTCAAATCCATTCAGGATTCAGGATGAACTAAGAATTATATATTTGACACAAGAGATAACGACCTGAATTTGGACATGGGATTCCTCAATCATTATCCAACATTTTTATGACTCCCTCTGTGAGTGTTGTTCTTGGCCCCCCCCCAGTCTTTGCTTTTGCTTTGCTGTGTCTTATCTCTAGTCTAACACTAGGCTTGTGTTTCTTTTTGCTTTTTTTTTTTTCTCATCCCCCACATTTCTTCTAACATTCTGCTAAAACTTTGTAATAGTACTGCTTGGACCTTGAAGAAGAGGACATACCCCAAAAGCTTGTCTTTAAAGTTGTATGTTAGTGCAAATAAAAAAAGTATCACGGACAGTACTCAATTGTTTCTGTCGCAAGTGCACTAATATGGCTACAATCACCTCAATCTAAGTGTTGCTGGAAATTCTTGGGCAGCTATAGTATCTGCACTCACAGCCTCACCACTTACTTTTATGTTGTGAAGGTTGGCTCTAGCCTTGAATCTGTTAAACCATCCATGACTGGCAGTAAAAGATGCGTACTATTTACTCAATTTTTTATTCAAGTCTTCAAACAGGCTTTTAGCTTTTTCTTGAATAAGCATTAACCACTTGCCTACAGGGCACCTATACCCCCTTCCTGCCCAGGTCAATTTTCAGCTGTCAGTGCTGTCACACTTTGAATGAAAATTGACCGGTCATGCAACATTGTACCCATATGAAATTTTTATAATTTTTTTTAGATAGACAGAGCTTCCTTTTGGTGGTATTTAATCACCTCTGGGTTTTTTATTTTTTGCTAAACAAGCCAAAAACAACTGAAAATTTTGAAAAAAAAATTTTTTTCTTAGTTTTTGTTAAAAAAATTTTTGTAAATAAGTTCTTTTTCTCTTTCACTGATGTGCAATAATGAGGCTGCAGTGATGGGCACTGATAGGCTGCACTGATGGGCACTGATAGGTGGCACTAATGGGCACTGATGAGGATGCACTGGCAGGTGTCACTGATGAGCATTGACAGGCATCACTGATGGGCACTGAAAGGCAGCACTCATATATGGCACTGATAGGCAGCACTCATATATGGCACTGATAGGCGGCACTGACTGGCAGTGATAGGTGACACTGACTGTCACTGTTAGGTGGCTCTGACTGGCACTGATAGACAGCACTGACAAGCACTGATAGGTGGCATTGATGTGCACTGATAGGTGGCACTGACTGGCACTGATAGGCGGCACTGACTGGCACTGATAGGTGGCACTGATTGGCAGCACTGATAGGTGGCACTGACTGGCATTGATAGGTAGCACTGACTGGCATTGATAGGTGACACTGAAAGACAGCTCAGATGGGCACTGATATGTGGCATTGATGTGGCACTGATGTGCACTGGCAGGTGGCATTGATGAGCACTGACAGCTGGCATTGATGGACACTGACAGGTGGCACTGCTGGGGCTACACTGATCATCAGGGCACACTGATTATCAGTGCCCTGATGATCAGTGTACATGTGCCCTCTGAGGGATGCCGATTACTGGCTCAGCGTGACAGCTCGTGAGGAGAGAAATACCAATAACCGGCATTTCCCTATTTACATGTGCTTAGCTGTGATTGAACACAGCTGATCACATGACCGAGTCGATATCTTCGGCTCTTTCTGTTGATTGGTGATCCCCTGTGTCTGAGGGATACAGCGCACCACTGATTGCCACACTGCGCACCCCCAGAGCCGTGCAGTTAGAGTGGGAGGACGTCATATGACATCCTCCCAGAACGAGAGAACCGCCTTGCGCCCGTCATTTCCTTAAATGGCAGGCGGGAGGTGGTTAAGCTGAGTGGGTCTCGACGCTGATGCTGATCTCCTCCATCTCCTCCATCACTTTACCACGCTTTTTTGGATATTATTGTTGACTTCATTGGCACAGCAGACTTCACATGTTCCATGATCTTGTCCTTGTTCTTTAGAATTGTGCCAATGGTTGAAAGATTCATGTTATAAGAACGAGCAACCTCTACCATATTTTCGCCTCAGTCCAATTTCTCAATTATTTTCACTTTTGTTTTCATGGTTATTGCTTTGCGCTTCCTAGCAGTCCCCTCCACATCACCACTGCTTTTCCTCTTGCTTCCAGACATCCTGGGCTCTGATTGAGCACTGTACTGCTGTACACTATCACACTGTAAAGTAAGCACACAGCAGCACAACAGTGACAATGTGCAGCTGTGACAATGTCCGGGAGACATGTGAGCTACTTCCGCGATTTGTTCGTATCTATGAATGTTCGTAATGCAAGGTTCCTTTCTTATCTGTGAAAGTTCCCAACTCAAATGTTCGTAAGTTGGGGATTTACTGTATATATATATAAATATATATATATATATATATATATATATATATATATATATATATAATTTAAAACTGTTCCATTTCAGGCTTTGTGCAGAAACCACAGCCTCTCCTGAGGTTACCTGTGGGTTTTTCTTTGTATACTGCACAATTCTCCTAGCAGTTGCAACTACAATCTTTCTTGGTTTACCTGATTTGGCTTGATATCAAGAGATCTCTACATTTTCCATTTCTTAATAAATGACCGAACGGTACTGACTGGCATTTGCAAGGCTTTGATAATCTTTTAAAATCCTTTTCTGTCTTTATAAAGCTCTATTACCTTGTTATGCAGGTCTTTTGACAGTTATTTTCTGTTCCCCATGGCTCAGTATTAGTGATGGGCCAAACACCCCCTGTTCGGTTCATGGTCGAACATTTGAACAGAGGGGACAATTCACTAAGCGGTATATTAGTAGCGGACCTGAGTATACAGTAAGATACTGCACAGTCACTAAAACATTCTTTATTGTTTCAGTTGTCAGTGGGGTTCCCCACTAATAGCTGAATGTAAAAAGAATTGTTGGCATTGCCCCCCCCCCCCCACAATTAAAAAAAAAAAAGTGAGGTCACTCCCCCCTTTCATAATAAGCCCTTCGGGTCTGGTATGAATTTTGAAGTGAACCCACACGCCAAAATTTTTTTAAAATGGTGTGGGGTCCCTCCCAAAATCCATAGCAGACCCTTATTCAAGCATGCAGCCCGGCAGGTCAGGAAAGGGTTGGATGTGCGAGCACCTTGGCTCCTCCCAAAGCACCTTGTGCCCATGTTGATGGTGTTGAGGGCCTCTTCCCAACAACCATGGCCAGAGGTTGTGGGAATCTGCGGGTGGGGGGCTTATCGGAATCTGGAAGCCCACTTTAACAAGGGGGCCCCAGATCCTGCCCCCCCAAGTGAATGAGTATGGGGTATATGGTACTGCTACTCATTCACAAAAAAATAGTGTAGTGTAAAAAATGACAGTAGACAGTCTTTGACAAGTTCTTTATTAAAAACAAAAATTTTAAAAATATCCCCGAAGTAGATCCAATGTCGATTATGATGCTTGCCACCACTGCCAACCCTAAAAAAAGAAAAAAAAACCTTCTGCTCTCTACGCTGGTTCCCGCCACCTGACAGCTGCGTTGGGATAACAGTTCTTACATACTGTGAGGATGTCACCCTGCCCCCATGTGATGTCATCATGCACTGCTTTGGCCAGGCACAATGCAGTCAGGGTGCAATCAGGGCGCAGTGCATTGTGGGGTGCGGCAGGTGAACAGTCCTCCAAACGCCCTTACCATTCATTTGTTCGCCAAACTAATATTCGACTCGAACATACAGCTCTCAGTACTACTACTACTCAGTATCTAGCCTGCTCAGTGCATCCATGTGAGAGCTAACAAACTAATTGAATATTTATACACATACACAGACAAACACAGACACTAATTGCAATTTAAAAGATGTGGGAAATTAACTTTTATATGCCATTTTAACTTATGTGTGTCACCTTGTGTGTCTGCACAGGGTATGCAAACTTACTTTTGAGCACACTGTATATATATATATATATATAAACTCTAATTTGGCTGCTTCTCCCCTATCTAACTGTGTTTGTGATATAAAAACTTGGATGGCTCATAATTTCCTTCAATTAAACTGTGACAAGACTGAAATCATGCTTATTGGCACCCCCCATCAATTACAGTATGTAAGGCCAGTCCTGATAGCCTTATACATCAATGGCACTATACTTGGGCTTCAGTCTCAATTGAAAAATCTAGAGGTGATATGTAAAACTAATATAACCTTTGATCCACATGTACAAAATGTTGTCAGAATATCGGGTCTAGGAGGTACATTGACTCAGTACACATCCGAACAATGGTCCACCATTTAGTGATGGCTGATCTACTCACTAGTGTACCTAAATCCACTATTTATCAGCTTTGATATGTACAAAATTCTGCAGCCAGAATCCTGGCTAGGTCTGGTACAAGTGATCATATTAACCCTATCTTGGAGTCCTTGCACTGGCTACCCATCAGGTTTAAGATCCTCTTGCTCAGCTATAAGGCTCTTCATGGCTTGGCACCATATTATCTCTCTTAACTTCTCTCAACCTCCTCCCCCCTTGTAAACTCAGCTCCTCAAATTCTGTTTTTCTGTGTATCCCCACTTCTCACATCATGAATACATGATGGGCGACAGAGTCTTCTCCTGCTATGCTCCAAAACTCTGGGATTCACTTCCAAAGTACATCTTCTCTAAACTCATTTAAATCACATTCTAAAAACTTTTTCTTTAGACAAGCTTTCATGTAATTGTCGCTTTTTTTCTTTTATTTTATGCAGTGTATTTCTTGTGGTTTCTTTGTAAAGCACTTTGAGATGATATATATACCGCATTTTTCGCTCCATAAGACGCACTTTTTTCCCCCAAAAAAAGGGGGAAAAATGTCAGTGCGTCTTATGGAGCTAATATAAAGCGGCCGGTCCTGTATTTCCGCCACCACCATGTCAGAATACCGGGCCGGCCGTTTACCTGTTCTCTGCGGCAGGAACTCACCTGTTCCTCGGTCCAGCGCTGTAGTCTTTCCACGCTGGCTTCTTCCCGCCCCGGCATCTGTGACAGCCGGGTGCCCACTGCGCATGCGCGAGAAACGCTGCGCTTTGTGAATGGTCCAGTGTCTTCTGGGACACTTGACAGGTCCTAAAAGACGCCGGGCCATTCACAAAGCGCAGCACTTCTCGCGCATGTGCAGTGGGCACCCGGCTGTGAAAGTCTGGTGCCCACAGTATAGGAAGGAGAACTCCGTGGAAGTGGGAGCGGGTACCTGTCCGCGGTCTGTGGTCATCTCCTGTACTATGTCCGCAGTCTCTGGTCATCCCCTGTACTGTCCACAGTCTCTGGTCATCCCCTGTACTGTACGTAGTCTCTGGTCATCTCCTGTACTATGCCCGCAGTCTCTGGTCATCCCCTGTACTGTCTGCAGTCTCGGGTCATCTCCTGTACTGTGTCTGCAGTCTCTGGTCATCTCCTGTACTATGTCCACAGTCTCTGGTCCATCTCCTGTACTATGTCCGCAGTCTCTGGTCATCTCCTATACTATGTCCGCAGTCTCTGGTCATCTCCTGTACTGTGTCCGCAGTCTCTGGTCATCTCCCGTACTATGTCCGCAGTCTCTGCTCATCTCCTGTACTGTGTCCACAGTCTCTGGTCATCTCCTGTACTGTGTCTGCAGTCTCTGGTCATCTCCTGCACTATGTCTGCAGTCTCTGGTCATTTCCTGTACTATGTCTGCAGTCTCTGGTCATCTCCCGTACTATGTCTGCAGTCTCTGGTCATCTCCCGTACTATGTCCGCAGTCTCTGGTCATCTCCTGTACTGTGTCCACAGTCTCTGGTCATCTCCTGTACTGTGTCCGCAGTCTCTGGTCATCTCCTGTACTATGTCTGCAGTCTCTGGTCATCTCCTGTACTGTGTCCACAGTCTCTGGTCATCTCCTGTACTATGTCTGCAGTCTCTGGTCATCTCCTGTACTGTGTCCATAGTCTCTGGTCATCTCCTGTACTGTGTCTGCAGTCTCTGGTCATCTCCTGTACTGTGTCCACAGTCTCTGGTCATCTCCCGTACTATGTCCGCAGTCTCTGGTCCTTCTCCTGTACTGTGTCCGCAGTCTTTGGTCATCTCTTGTACTGTCCGCAGTCTCTGGTCATCTCCTGTTCTGTGTCCGCAGTCCCTGGTTATCTCCTGTACTATGTCTGCAGTTCATTGGTTCAGAATATTTTTTTCTTGTTTTTCTCCTCTAAAACCTAGGTGCGTCTTATGGTCAGGTGCGTCTTTATTAAGTATATTTCTTTATTCAAATGGAGTCACCGCTCTGCTATAACTATAGTTACGTGTTGCTATTATTGGTATTATTATTATCAGTATCCTCTAGTTATATAAAGCCGATATATCACACATAGACACATTTATTCAGTCATATATGTTATAAGGAACTTTTTAAGCAGAAAAATAAAAATCTGACATATATGACTTTAATGAAGGTGTAGCACATAACCACACCCAGATCTGATGTTGTCCCAGCATGTTGTAGTTTCACTTTGCTTTATAAATGTCATAATTTATTTAATTGTCAATTTTCTTGACAAGTTAAGCACTGATATATTGGCAACTGTACTATTACTATTAATGAGTGTAGTTTCAGAAGAAGATGCAGTAGAGATGGCAGTGGTGGTGGTACTAATAGAAATAGAAGTTTATAAGTAGTAATAGTAGTAGAAGTAGTAGTAGTAGTAGTAGTAGTAGATGTAATAACAAACAGTAACTTGTATGGTTATTTACATTATAGAAGCATTGATAAGATGAGATTTCCCAGCTTTCTAAGACATATGAATCTCCCTGTACCATTAACTTGGTTTTCTTTTGTAAGATTTGAACAGGCAGTCACAGCAGAAACTCTTCATATGCAGGTTTAGGCTACTGAGAATACATTTGAGTCCCTCACATCCAGGAATCCTCCTGCTCTGGCAACCACAGTGGAGTGATCACTCAGACACACAAGTGGGCCACAGTTCGGTCACAGCAGTGGCGTCCCGAGGCAGGTGCAGGGGGTGCACGCCGCACCAAGTGACACCTACTCCACAGAGTGACACCGGACCCGCAAGCCGACGATCCCCGTAGGATAGATCGGATCTGTGGATTGGGGAGCATAATGGATCAAACTCCGATCCATTATGCTCAATCCGCAGATCCAAATCATCCTGCAGGGATTGTCGGCATGCAACCTATACGCGGTGACACCGGACCAGCTCCGCGAAAAGGTAAGTTGTAAAGAAAGCCGACGATCCCCGCAGGATGGATCTGATCTGCAGGTTGGGGTGCATAATGGATCGGAGTCCGATCTATTATGCTCAATCCACAAATCCGATCCATTCTGCAGGGATCGTCGGAAAGGGTGTCACTAAGTGTTATTGCACCGGGTGACACCAACCCTAGGGATGCCCGTGGGCCACAGCTATATATTTGCAACATGGGGTTTCATTGACACATGGAAAATGATTATGTAATGCAATGGTTTTCAACAGTCAAAGCCAACTTGCAGTATAATCCTGCTGCTTCTGCTACTGTCAGTCAAACCCAATGAGAAGGAACGTGGGAGGGGGAGAGCAATGATTTGTGTGTCAATAGGCTTCCACAGCTCAGCTTGGGAACAAGCCTGCAGGTGTGCCCCCATAGGACGCACCAAGAAGAGGGGGAACAGAGAGCACCAATGGGGGGCCCCAGAAGAAGAGGTTTGGGGCCTCTCTGTGCAATACAATTGCACAGAGCAGGTAAGTATAACATGTTTTTTCTTTTAACGAGACTTTACAATCACTGCAAGCCTCTGTAAGTCTAGTACCTCTGGTTTTAACCTACAACCTCCTTATACAAAAGCACCTCTTTATAATAGCTCCCTTCACTTCCTGTCCTCACAAAAAAAACCTCTTTTGCCCTTAGGCAGTTGTCACCAGTACATGCCCCCCTTGCACCCCCCCCTCCCCCCACCCCCTTCCTCAGTCCCAACCACTAGAAGGTTTCTCTTCTACTCAGTATCAACTGTAACATTTTTGAATATTCCATCACTTTCAAACTTGGTGATGGAAGTATTTTTGTGAGAGTAAGTAATCAGCAGTCTTATGTATGCAGATAAATAGTGTATGTTTAATACAATAAAGAATTTCTTCAAATGAGTCAAAGTTTCTACAGGTGTGTCTTATAGACTTGCTGAAACAAAGGTAGCATTCATCATCCTCAGATTAAATCAACCGTAATTTAAACATGTGACTAAAAAGAGAAAAAAATCCTGGTCAAATAACTCAGACCTTAATATGCCTTAATAATCCATATTGTCACCAAGAGTTTCTCTAAAACAATACTTAGATTTATAAATTTGCAGATTATTATTTCAGGTGCTTGTATAGTGCTGTGAATTTATGCAGTGCTTTCCATATGTATTGTACATTCACATCAGTCCCTAGCCCTCATGGAGTGTACAATCTAAGGTCCCTAACTTACATTCATACATACACATACTAGGGACAATTTAGACAGGAGCCAATTAACCTACCAACATGTCTTTGGAGTGTAGGAAAAAACCAGAGCAACTGGAGGAAACCCACACAGACACAGGGAGGACATGCAAACTCCTGGCAGGTGGTGCGAATTTGAACCAATGATCCTATGCCAGGAGCTAACCATTTAGCCACTGTGCTGCCCAAGAGCCCAATGCTAAATGTAAATATTAAATCCTTACACAATTTTTATATATACGAAACTAGAAGAAAACAGTAGAAACAGCTAGGGAAAATAAAGAAAATGCAAAATGGATGTTGAAAATGATATCTTATATGGGAAAAAGATAAATGTATTAAAACTGGCATTTCTCAGGGTGGGTCTCCTGATGGTATGGTGACAATAGTGGACCATGTCTGCATGATGTGTTTTGTAATGGCAACTTATAGTCTTCATCAGATGCATGTGTGACAAGGGAACAGTGCAGAAGAACAATTTAGAGAGACAATACATTGTCACCCTCTAACAGGAAATGCTTAAACAAAGACTGTCATGGTAGGATCACCAGATATTATTTTATTGAAGCTGCTGATTTTAAAAATTTTGACAATTACAAGAGCATGCTAGCATTTATATAAGACTGAGTGCAAAATTTAGATACACTGGGAATGGATATTTTTAGTGCATGCTGGAGCTTTTTTTTATAAAAATGATATGTAAATACCTTATATAAATAAGGTAGCTACAGACAATATGGGGTTTATTTACTAAAGCTGGAGAGTGCAAAATCTGGATCTCTTCTTCATAGAAACCAATCAGCTTCCAAGTTTTATTGCCAAAGCTTAATTGAACAAGCTGGAGTTAGAAGCTGATTGGCTGCCATGCACAGCTGTACCAGACTCTGAGTGCACCAGTTTTTGTAAATCTACCCCTATATGTCTGCCACATGATATATGCTATATGATAACGCTGCCCTAGTTAATATTTTTCTGATGATAGGATCATGTAAATTATGCTTCCGTGAATGCTGTGCTCTGTTAATTTCATGGTTCAATTTTCTATAACAATAGCTTTTTACAACCTAAATTAAAAGCAAAACCAATTTTAACTTCCACAAAAAGACTAAACTACAGTATTTACTATTTAGCATGCAATGAAAGTTGTCTCTCTGCTAAGTAGGTTCAGAACAGACATTTTAAATGAAAGTGTTTCCTTCAAGAACATTTAATTATTCTGTTGAACTACAGCATTTATACTCTGCAGTTCTTCGTGATAAAGAGTAATTCAGTATGAACGCAGTACAACTCTGGAGGGCTAGTAAACTACTCACGTACTTAATTATTGAGTATTGAAACATCCAGCACAGTGGCTAAATGGTTAGCACTTCCATCTGCCGGTGTAGCAGCAAGATGTGTACCCCCATGAAGATGTGTCTCCCTGACGCATCTGCACATGTCACGGTTTCAGAGACGATCAAGCGATCACAGAGCTACTGCATCCGACCTCTGTGCTTTCCATGATGCTTCTATCCATCTTGCGGGAGCGTCGGCTATTGATCTGCGGGATCAGCTTCAGCGGTGCGTGTACTCAGCGGTGCAGCCTAAAAGGGGTTAACTGTGGCAGTTCTGTGCTATGGATGGTGATCAGCAATCGGCTACTTCTGCCAAAAACCGTGACATGCGCATCTTCATAGGGGTACACATCTTGCGGCTACACCAGTATTGGTCGTTGGTTCAAATCCCAGCCATGGCACCACCTGCCTGGAGTTTGCATGTTCTCCCTGTACCTGCGTGGGTTTCCTTCCACACTCCAAAGACATGCAGGTAGGTTAATTGGCTCCTGTCGAAATTGGCCCTAGTATGTGTGTGAATGTAAGTCAGAGACCTTAGATTGCACATCCATTGAGGGTTAGGGACTGATGTGAATGTACAATATAAATATATATAAAGCACTGCATAAATTGACAGTGCTATATAAGTACCTGTAATAAATAAATCCTTTCTCTGTTGGGTATTTCTGTCACCTATCCACAGAGTCTGTCTTTACTAGACATCCCTGACCTATTGAAGGAATATATTAGGTTAATTAATTAAAAAAAATGTCAAAGTACAACTAAAGGCAATTTTTATTTTAGTGTTGACAAAAGCGAAGTGGTAATAGAACTTTCTTGAGTTTTTTTTTTTTCCATCTGTGCCTCCATTAGGAAGATTCACCCTTTTTATTTGTCTTTTTTATCATTATTGCCAAGAGTGAACGAAACCCAAATTTTAGGTTGTCACAACAACAGGATAAAGAAAAAATCTTCCAATGAGAGCACAAGTTCTGGTGAATCTAGTGGCAACCAGGGATTCCCTCACTTTGGAGGCATTTCCTCTTACTTCCTGTTGTGGCTATGGGACAGGAAGTGAAGGGAAATCTCCCCAGTGGGACAAAGATGGCAACAAAAGACAGGGGTTATAACCCAACCTTACTTCCTCCAAAATAAAATAAAGTTTTGCCTTTATTTCTACTTTAAGTTATTTAGTTTTCAGTGTACCAATAAATAAATAATTTGCGCTAGTAAATGTGTATAAATATATAAATATATATAAAGAAATCATCAAATCATAAGTCCAGAAAAAAATAAAAAAATATATATATGCCAATACCACAAAAAAATATAAAAAAACTTTTAAGTGCAAAAAACTTTTGTGCAAAAAAAGTGTCTAAATATGAAAAATTTCACCAAAAAACCTTGATAATATAATGGCAGATCATCCATAAATATATCTTCAGAAACGGAAACTCTGCAACACACCGATCCTCATCGATCGAAATAACAAGATGAAAAACTTTGTAGTTAATCGAAAATCCACTTCTCCAATAGATAAAGGACCACCTTCAAACGTATCCATGGGGGGAAATGCCAAGCACTCGAGAGAAACAGAAAGACTTCATGGTGCAATATTATAAAAACCCATTCCTTTATTAGGTACTCATTGCACTTACTCAAGAGGTGTCCCAGCCGACACCAGCATCAACAGCATAACAGCAATCACATAAACGAGCCTGGCTACTCAGCACATGCGCAGTAGCTGGCAGCCAAAAACGTAATGACGTCACATCAATCAAGCTCCGCCCTACGCGTTTCGTCATCGACGTCCTCACTTCCGCTCCGTGAGGACGTCGATGACGAAACGCGTAGGGCGGAGCTTGATTGATGTGACGTCATTACGTTTTTGGCTGCCAGCTACTGCGCATGTGCTGAGTAGCCAGGCTCGTTTATGTGATTGCTGTTATGCTGTTGATGCTGGTGTCGGCTGGGACACCTCTTGAGTAAGTACAATGAGTACCTAATAAAGGAATTGGTTTTTATAATATTGCACCATGAAGTCTTTCTGTTTCTCTCGAGTGCTTGGCATTTCCCCCCATGGATACGTTTGAAGGTGGTCCTTTATCTATTGGAGAAGTGGATTTTCGATTAACTACAAAGTTTTTCATCTTGTTATTTCGATCGATGAGGATCGGTGTGTTGCAGAGTTTCCGTTTCTGAAGATATATTTATGGATGATCTGCCATTATATTATTAAGGTTTTTTGGTGAAATTTTTCATATTTAGACACTTTTTTTGCACAAAAGTTTTTTGCACTTAAAAGTTTTTTTATATTTTTTTGTGGTATTGGCATATATATATTTTTTTATTTTTTTCTGGACTTATGATTTGATGATTTCTTTATATATATTTATATATTTATACACATTTACTAGCGCAAATTATTTATTTATTGGTACACTTTATATATGGTGATTTTTTGCAGCTGGTACACTATTAGTAAGTTATATAATTTTGACCATAGGCGCTATTATTAATTTTTTTTATATTTAGTTTTCAGTAGATGATTGTGTATATGTTTAAGACTATAACGGAATATGAACCCTATAATTTGCAAATTGAATTTTAGAACTTATATTTCTACAATGGCTGTAACTATATAAAATGATTATTATGCAGGATTTATATAGCATGCACGTTTACATGTGTGTGCTGTATATTTAACCTCTTACAGCTGAGCGTACGCATTTAAGCAACCTGACGGAAGTGGGTCTTTATCCATGGGGCCGCATATGTGTGCTACTGTGTTTGTACCCAGAGCACATTGCACAGCACAGATACTGCTCTGTCACCGAAAGATCTGGGTCTCTTAATAAATGACTGGGAACTGGGAGGATCAGTTCCCAATCACTCAAACGCTTTGATAGTACGTAGCTGGCTATCAAAGTGATCAGTCACTGTACAGTCACTGTACAGGCTACCCCTGTATTTTTATTCTCCTCTTGAATGGAGAAAAAGATGCATTGTATTTTTTTCTCCATGCTAGACAAGAAAACTGTAAACAAAAAAAGTGTGTGTTAAAAAAATAAATAAACAAATATATATATATATATTAGCTAGATCAGGGTTTGGATGAAAGGTTATGCTCAGTCAAAGTCAGGGTCAAAGGTCAGGATCAGTGTAATTTAAAGCATTTTTAAATTTAGTATCAGTGACAGTTAGTGCCAGTGTCAGTGTAGTCAGTGTATTTTAGCTAGAATAAAAAAAAGGAAAATCTGCACTAGTGTTGGCAGACCCACTACGGGTAGAAAAAAATGAATATACACATATGTGAAATTATTGCAATTGTCAAGAGTAGAATTTATTTTGAGTTGTTCTTTGGAGCTATCTATAATTTTTCCCCCAAATAAAAGCTTCATGTGTCCTAAAAATAAAAAAAATCAAGGTATAATTCACCTGGATACACTAAGTAGTTGTGATGATATTTACAATTTATAAAATATATTTACTAACACATGTCAAATTTGCAGGTGTTAATATTTTCATTTACCTTTATCATGAAAGGATAAAAATCAATTTAGCACAGGGGAACTCTACTTGTGAATATAGCATGGATTTTTCCCAAGGCATAGTTCCTTGGTGGGGGGAGTCAATATGTAATTTTATGCTATGAATGGAATACTAAATAAACTGGATTACATTTCTAAATTAGTACATTATGCAATAACTATACTTATCTTTTATCATCAAAGTATTGGAAAAGTTTTTTTTTTGCTAATACTCTTTTGCATAGTTTTTCTTTAATGGAGAGATGATGCAAATATACTTTGTTGTTGTGTTGAGGTGTCATTTTAGAGTTTGACTCAAGCAGCAGGTTTTAATCACTTCTGTTTAATACTTACTAAACTAACAGTTACAAAACACAGGGGTGGACTCATCATCACGGCTATATGGCCACAAGTGAACCTATGAGTATACACATCACAAGTTTTTGTTTGCTTAACACACCTTCATACCATACTTCGAGCCAACTGCTTATTAACAGTGAATCTGACATGCACACTATGGCCATTTACTATAAGTCAGCTGAGGTTTATTACTTATTGAATCAATATTTGTAAAACAACAGCAATTAAGCTAGTAGCTAGTGTTCCTAATGCTGTTCAGACAGTTTTATATAGTTGGAACTAAAAGTACTATTTTCATGACCCTAGGCACACTATGCTAAGCAATATGCACGGCAAAATGGATGAGAGGCACTGACAAATATGTTGTACAAAATGTCTATATTGCCTTTCACTAACAAACATATTCACAGTTCCATTCTCCAGTTGTCATTTCCCAGTGAAGTTATGCATCTGATTTTAAAATAATACAGATGGTTCATATTGGAGACCTGATGATAAATAATGTCTTCTCTGTTTCTTTTTCCAAAGGTCCAAATAGCTCTTTGGTGTGTTTTTATTGTAATTCACTTGGTATTCAATATTTTTTCAACGTTTCCTCTTTACTTCCCCTAAATTATAGAGGTCTAAACTATGGCTTTTATGTAATGAGTGACCATTGAACATTTTCTACCACTTGTATGAGGTGTGATCCTTTACTTTCAATGGGGTGGAACCATATTTTGGAATTCTGTGACCTTTCCCTAAATTTGTTTCAGGGTTATTGTAGCTTTTCTTGTTCAGGATTCAGTTTTAGGTACTTTTGCTTATTTTCCATTGTTTGATAAAACCGATCTTTGAAAAAAAATTTAAAAAGAATGAAATGGTTTTAAACATGGTCCTTTTATGAACAGGTTAATTTGCAGATTACTTTTTAATTTGTCTCTAGTGAGTAAATTTTGCTTCAAAGAGTTCTAAATGTCAACCAGTGCGGCGATGGTGGGCACTGCTACAAAATCAGCATGATGAGACTACTGGCAAAATAAAGACAGCTATCAGTTCATAAAGCCTTCATATATATTCCTCCAAAGCTGCCCAGAGCCTTCCTAACTCCAGCTTTGCTGGGTGCTATTTGCAGAAAGATATGCACCCCATCCACCTGTTGTCAGGGCAGGAACGCTGGAACGGGCAGGCAGGCCTATGGTACGGTCACGCTGCGACTGACGATAGCCACTACCCACAGACCGGAGTCCCTCAGGGCGCGGAGTCTAAGCCCCAGGCTACCCTTCACCAGGGCCCCTGATGGTGGGGATGGACTTGACGCAGCCTGAGACCAGGTCGCGGCCCCCGAGTGACCCCAGCTGCGATAACGACTGCCGCCAATGGCGTACAGCTGGTGGGAGCTAGATGGGAACACGAGTAGAGTAGTCAGACAAGCCGGGTCAATAACAACGGAGCAGACAGTACTAGACGGTATGCAAAGAATACTCAGGTCACGGGCCGGGTTCAGCAACGGGAGGTCAGGTAAAGGGTTAACACAGAGAATAGTCTTGTCAAAGCCGAGTCGGTTACCAGGAGAGCAATGGGAACAACACAAGAGCTTGCAACAGGGCAACCTACAGGACACAAGTGCAGAGCACACTTGCAGACAGCAGGTTTAAATGTGCTCAACCACACCCTTCTGAGGAGGAGCCGCAGAAGCCTGAAGGCATAAAGGTTCCCACCATGCTTTGCAGAAAACCAAGATGGATGCCAGCTCATGGAGATGCACAAGCTCTGAAGAAAGGTAGGACCTTGACAGTACCTCCTCCTCAAGGGCCCCTCCCCCTCCGCAGCTCAACAAAAGGTTTCCGAGGAAATCGGGCGTGAAAAGCGCGGAGGAGGGCAGGAGCATGAACATCCGCGGAAGGAACCCAGGAACGTTCCTCGGGACCATACCCACGCCAATGGACCAGAAACTGTACCCGACCGCGGACCAACCGAGAATCCAAGATGCGGCTCACCTCATACTCCTCATGGCCGTCGACCCTGATAGGACGAGGCCGAGGCGGAGAAGCAGTAAAGCGATTACAAATCAGAGGTTTTAACAGGGATACATGGAAGACATTGGAGATGTGCATCCCAGGAGGAAGAGCAAGGGCATAGGCAACCGGGTTCATCCTGCGAAGAATGCGGAAAGGGTCAACAAAACGGGGGGCCAGCTTTGGTGCGGGCACCCGAAGCTTGAGGTTGCGAGTGGACAACCACACTCGATCTCCGACCTGGTATGAGGGAGCGGGCAACCGTCTACGATCAGCCTGGAGCTTCTGGCGCTGTGCAGAGTCCTTCAAGGACCTCTGAATCTGCCCCCATGAGGAGCGCAGAGCAGCCAGGTGGTTATCCACAGCCGGAATGTCCTGTGGAGAGAACAACTCAGGCAATACAGCGGGTTGGAACCCATAGTTGGCCATGAAGGGGGACATCCCAGAGGAGGAGTTGACAGCCGAGTTCCTCACAAACTCTGCCCATGGCAGGAGATCGACCCAGTTGTCCTGATGATCCGATATATAGCAACGAAGGAATTGTTCCAGGGCCTGGTTGGAACGCTCCGCAGCCCCATTGGACTGAGGGTGGTAGGCCGAAGAGAAGGAAAGCTCGATACCCAACTGGGAGCAGAAGGCGCGCCAGAACCTGGACACAAACTGGCTCCCATGGTCCGAGACAATCACCTTGGGCAACCCGTGCAAGCGAAAGATCTCCTTTGCGAAAACCGTAGCCAGTTCTTGTGCAGTCGGCAATTTCTTGAACGGAATGCAATGGCACATCTTAGAAAAGCGATCGATCACCATAAGAATGACCATATGACCTTGAGACGCAGGAAGATCCACAATAAAATCCATGCCCAGGTGTGACCAGGGACACTCCCCATTGGGAATGGGTTGCAAAAGGCCCAATGGAAGGTGCCGAGGAGATTTATTCTGGGCACAGACCGAACAAGCTGCTACATATGAGGCGATGTCAGAACGGAGAGATGGCCACCAGAATAACCGAGAAACGACCCAGGACAATTGGTTCCTACCAGGATGACCGGCAGTCTTAGAATTATAGTAGGTACGTAGCAAGCGGGTACGCAATCCCTCAGGTACAAAACATCTTCCAGCCGGTCTTGCAGGGGGAGCGTTAGTTTGAGCTGCCAAAATCTGCTCCCCAAGGGGAGAAGTCAGGTTGGTACGAATGGCAGCCAGGATCTGGTTTGGAGGAATGACCGAGGTCAGCTCAGTGTCCTCCCTGGACAGCTCAGAGTATTGCCGCGACAAGGCATCAGCCCTGACATTCTTGGAACCAGGCAAGTAAGAGACCACATAGTTAAAACGTGACAAAAACAGAGCCCACCTGGCCTGACGGGGTGTCAACCTCTTAGCCTCCGAGAGATATGTGAGGTTCTTGTGGTCAGTGAGAACTAGGACCGGGACCACAGAACCCTCAAGCAGGTGCCTCCATTCCTTGAGAGCCAGAATAATGGCCAACAACTCCCTGTCTCCAATCTGGTAGTTGCACTCTGCAGGGGAAAGCTTCTTGGAGTAGAACCCACAAGGAAGTAGGGGTCCCTCGGGTGACCGACGCTGGGACAAGAGAGCGCCTACTCCTGTCTCAGATGCATCAACCTCGAGAACAAAAGGCAACCCAGGATTGGGATGAGACAGAATTGGGGCCGAAGTGAAGGCGGCTTTCAGAGCCTTGAAAGCTGAGATGGCCTCGGGTGACCACTCGTGAGGGTTACTGCCCTTCTTGGTCAGGTCTGAGAGAGGCTTGGACAGTGTGGAAAAGTTCCTGATAAACTTCCGATAATAGTTGGAAAATCCCAAAAAGCGCTGAATGGACCGAAGACCACTGGGACGAGGCCACTGCAGAACCGCTGAAACCTTCTCAGGGTCCATAGAAAAACCCACCGGGGAAATGATGTAGCCCAAAAAGGCAACCTGGGATTGGTGAAATTCACACTTCTCGAGCTTACAGAAAAGCTCGTTTTCACGCAACCGTTGCAGCACCCGCTTAACATCCTGGATATGAGTCTCCATAGACGCAGAGTAAACCAGGATGTCGTCCAAGTAAACCACCACGCACTGCTGCAACAAGTCACGTAAGACATCGTTAATAAACTCTTGAAAGACCGCGGGTGCGTTACACAACCCGAAGGGCATAACCAGGTATTCATAGTGGCCGGTTCTGGTGTTGAACGCGGTCTTCCACTCGTCGCCCTCCTTGATCCGTACGAGGTTGTAGGCAGCCCTAAGGTCGAGTTTAGTAAAGACCGTTGCTCCCTTGAGGCGGTCAAACAACTCGGTGATCAACGGAATAGGATAAGCATTTTTAATAGTGATCCGATTGAGACCCCTAAAATCAATGCAGGGTCTCAGCTCACCTCCCTTCTTTTTTCACGAAAAAAAACCCAGCTCCTGCTGGAGACGTAGACTTGCGAATGTGCCCCCGGGAAAGCGCATCCGCAACGTATTCCTCCATGGCCTGATTCTCTGCCACCGAAAGAGGATACACCCTGCCACGCGGAGAAGTGGCACCAGTTTGTAAGGTTATGGCACAATCGTATGGGCGATGAGGAGGCAGAGCACCGGCGCGCACCTTGTCAAACACGTCCACGTACTCCCCATATTCAGTGGGCAGCACAGAGTCCGAGGAGGTGCACAGCACCTTAACCGGACCACGGATGCAACCAGCCCCACACCGTGGTGACCATGAGAGAATCTCGGCCGATCGCCAATCAAAGGTCGGATTGTGCCTCTGAAGCCAGGGATAGCCCAAAACCACGGAGTAGTGCGGGGAAGAAATTACCTGGAAACAGGCCAATTCCCTGTGAACAGCCCCAATAGCTACCTCCACCGGCAGGGTCTCGTGGGTAACCTGCGATGGCTGCAAGGGCCTGCCATCTATCGCCTCGAGAACCAATGGAGTCTCTCGAGCCTGCAGAGGAATGGAGTATTGGGCAGCAAACGAACTGTCCATAAACAAACCGCCAGCCCCAGAGTCTACCAACGCCTGGGCCGTCACCGAGCCTCCTGCCCAAGAGAGGACAACGGTGATAAGCGGTTTATCTTTACGGGAAACCGGGGACGAGGAAACTCCACCCAAGATCTGCCCCCGACAGGATCTCAGGTGCGGGCGTTTCCCGGACGGACCGGACAGGACTGCCGAAAATGCCCCCCGAGTCCACAGTACAGGCAGCGACCCTCCCGACGCCGAGAGGCCCGCTCCCCCTCGGAAAGGCGAGCAAACCCCAGCTGCATGGGCTCACTACCAGACAAACCATCCCCAGGAGGCGTGGGAGGAGAGGGAGGCACGGGTGGGACAGAAAACGTAGGCGCCAAACGTTTAGGAGGCCTCCGCAGACGCTCCTTAAATGAAGGCCTCTCTCTGAGCCTGGTGTCAATCAAGATTAGGAAGGAGATGAGTGCCTCTAACTCCATAGGCAGTTCTTTGGCTGCGATCTCGTCCTTCAACGCATCAGAGAGACCATGAGAGAAAGCAGCCACTAGAGCCTCATTGTTCCAACCCACCTCTGCCGCCAAAGTACGAAATTCGATGGCGTACTCGGCAACTGTTCGTGAACCCTGATGCATGGACATGAGCAATTTGGCAGCAGAAGCGGAGCGAGCGGGCACGTCGAATACCGTACGGAAGGAGGCAACGAAACGGGTAAACACGTGAATCACCGGGTCATTCCTCTCCCATAAGGGGTTAGCCCAGGAGCGAGCGGGCACGTCGAATACCGTACGGAAGGAGGCAACGAAACGGGTAAACACGTGAATCACCGGGTCATTCCTCTCCCATAAGGGGTTAGCCCAGGCCAAGGCTCTATCAGAGAGTAGCGAGATTAGGAAGCCCACCTTTGCCCTCTCAGTAGGGAAAGCGTGAGGTATTAATTCAAAGTAAATCCCCACTTGGTTAAGGAAACCACGACACTGACTCGGTTCCCCCCCAAAGCGCTGAGGAAGAGGGGCAGAACCAGTCATACCTCTGGGTACCGCGGGTTCCACAACAGATGCGGAGGTAGGTGCAACAACCGGAGCAACAGCGGGAGAGTCCACCGGAGTAACAACTGACCTAATAGCCCCAGGAGTAAGGTGCGCTGTGCGTGCAAGCAGAGCCTGCAACGCCTGAGCGAACTGATCCAACAAGCGATCCTGTTGGTCAAGTCTGGCGAGTAACATAGGGATCGAAGGTGTACCTGCACCGTCAGGATTCATGGCACTTGTGTAATGTCAGGGCAGGAACGCTGGAACGGGCAGGCAGGCCTATGGTACGGTCACGCTGCGACTGACGATAGCCACTACCCACAGACCGGAGTCCCTCAGGGCGCGGAGTCTAAGCCCCAGGCTACCCTTCACCAGGGCCCCTGATGGTGGGGATGGACTTGACGCAGCCTGAGACCAGGTCGCGGCCCCCGAGTGACCCCAGCTGCGATAACGACTGCCGCCAATGGCGTACAGCTGGTGGGAGCTAGATGGGAACACGAGTAGAGTAGTCAGACAAGCCGGGTCAATAACAACGGAGCAGACAGTACTAGACGGTAGGCAAAGAATACTCAGGTCACGGGCCGGGTTCAGCAACGGGAGGTCAGGTAAAGGGTTAACACAGAGAATAGTCTTGTCAAAGCCGAGTCGGTTACCAGGAGAGCAATGGGAACAACACAAGAGCTTGCAACAGGGCAACATACAGGACACAAGTGCAGAGCACACTTGCAGACAGCAGGTTTAAATGTGCTCAACCACACCCTTCTGAGGAGGAGCCGCAGAAGCCTGAAGGCATAAAGGTTCCCACCATGCTTTGCAGAAAACCAAGATGGATGCCAGCTCATGGAGATGCACAAGCTCTGAAGAAAGGTAGGACCTTGACACCTGTATGTGAAAGTGAATGGTCCTACTGATAAGTTGTTCACACTGGGCATTATATTACACCAAGAGTTTAGAGGGCCTGAAGTCCTGCTTTTCCAAGAAATGCAAAAACAGTGGGGGTGCTCCAGGTGGCACTGGCGGGGTGATTGGGACATATGTGGCTTCTGGCAGTATATGCTTCCCTGAAGAGATAAGTTTTCAGGGATCGCCTAAAGGCAGCCAGAGTAGGGGATAGCTGGACAGATTGATGTAGAGAGTTCCAGAGGATGGGAGAGGCTCTGGCAAAGTCCTGAAGACGAGCATGGCAGGAGGAGACAAGGGAGCTTGAGAGCAGGAGATCATAAGAGAAGCAGAGAGGACAGTTTGGGTGATACTTGGACACAAGATTGGTGATGTAGCTAAGGGGCACAGTTGTAGATGGCTTTGTATGTTGTTGTTAGTATTTGAATTTTATCCGTTGGGCAATCAGAAGCCAGTGGAGGGATTGGCAGAGAGGGGTGGCATACACTGAGCGGTTGGTAAGGTAGATGATCCTGGCAGCAGCATTCATGACTGAAGAGAGGATAGACTACGGAGAGTTAGGCCTATGAGAAGGGAGTTTCTATAGTCAAGGCAAGAGATAACAAGGGAGTGAACAAGTAGCTTGGCAGTTTCATTGGTTAAAAAGGGGCGCATTTTAGAGATGTTACGGAGGTGAAGTCTACAAGCTTTTGACAGCGATTGGATTTGGAACCGAAAGGATGACCAGAGTTTACAATTACACCTAGTACCCTGGCTTGAGGGGAGGGACTGATAGTTGTATTATTGATCTTTATGGAAAAGTCATGTAGGAGTGCATGAGGGGAAGGGAATAGTATCAGCTCGGTTTTAGAGAGATTTAGTTTAACCTCTTGCCGACCGCGCATAGCCGAATGACGGCTTCACCGCGGCCGGCCAGTTCTGAGTGGATGTCATATGACGTCCTCCCAGAACGCGCTCTCCTGCGCGCCCCAGGGGGCGCGCACCCGGCGATCTCCGTGATCGCTGTGTCCTACGGACACAGCTGATCACGTGATGTGGTGAAAGGCCGATCCCACCGGCCTTTTACCACGTGATCAGCGGTGTCCAATGACACGCTGATCACAGGGAAATGCAAGTGCCGGTTCTCGGCTGCACTTTCCTCACGCTGTCAGATCGTGAGGAAAGTACTGCCGAGAACCGGCAGTTGTCAGAGCGGGGATCGGCACCGATCATCAGGGCACTGATGATCAGTGCCCTGATGATCGGTGCCCAGCAGTGACACCCGCAAGTTCCGCCCAGCAGTGCGCCCACTAGCCCCGCCCACCCGTTCCCAGCAGTGCCCCCACCTGTGCCCAGCAGTGCCCCCACCTGTGCCCAGCAGTGCCCCCACCTGTGCCACTCTGCAGTGCCACCTACCTGTGCCCAGAAGTGCCACCTACATGTGCCCAGCAGTGCCACCCACCTGTGCCCACCAGTGCCACCCACCTGTGCCCACCAGTGCCACCCACCTGTGCCCACCCACCAGTGCTGCCCACCAGTGCCACCCACCAGTGCAGCCCAGCAGTGCTGCCAGTCAGTGCCACCAGCCAGTGCCCAGAAGTTGTGCCAGTCAGTGCCGCCAGTCAGTGCCCAGAAGTGATGCCAGTCAGTGCCGTCTATCAGTACCCATCATCAGTGTCACCTATCAGTGCCGCCTATCCGTGACCCCTAATTAGTGCTGTCTATCAGTGCCGCCTATCTGTGCCACCTCATTAGTACTGCCAATCAGTGCCCTTTAGTGCTGCCTATCAGTGCCCATCAGTGCCGCCTCATCAACGCAAATCAGTGAAGGAGAAAAAATACCTGTTTGAAAAATTTTATAAAAGAAACAAATAAACTTTTTTTTTTTTCAAATTTTTTGCACTTTTTTTAATTTATAGCGCAAAAAGTAAAGCGCCCAGTGGCGATTAAATACCACCAAAAGAAAGCTCTATTTGTGAGAAAAAAATGATCAAAATTTCATATGGGTACAATGTTGCATGACCGCGCAATTGTCAATCAAAGTGCAGCAGCGCTGAAAGCTGAAAATTGGCCTGGTAAGGAAGGGGGTATAAGTGCCTGGTAGGCAAGTGGTTAAGGAAGTGGTACTACAACCATGCTTATATGTCAGTTAGTAACTTAAGAATGACAAGACATTCAGTGGAATACCATGACTGCACTTAATTACAGCAACTTATTGACCATGTCCAGGGTCGGACTGACCATTCGAGCACTTGGGCATTGCCCAAGGGCCCAGGGTCAGTAGGGGGTCCCATAAAATGTCCCCCGGTACCTTTTATAGGCTTTTTTGGGTGTGTTTTGAGTGTGGGCAAGGACACAGGGGCCCCATGATCCCCAATTGCCCGGGGCACCATGAGTTTTCAGTCCTCCCCTGACCATGTCAATATATATCAGAAGAAGAACAAAAAAAATGTATAAAAACAGCGGTAGATTTTTTTAGTTTTTCTGGTAAGAGTTTATGACCTTAATAAGGAATATGTTACCCCAACCAACATTTTATATTTTTTATATGTGCCTGTTGTACCATGTAATTGTGTTAAAGAGTATCCTGTTCACTTTGTATATTTTTCCTTTTGTGCAAAATATCCACTGATACTGCCAGTCCCCCTGCTTTCCTATTTGAAACTGACCATGCTAGGCATGAGAGCACATCCATCTCAGAGTGATCAGTTTTCTGGCTGTGCTTGAAGCACAGTCTGCCTGTCTTCCAATGATCAGACTTGTGCTGACATGCCCCCCTGCACATCCATACACTGGGAATGTCAGTGTACTATTGTTTTTACACTCCCAGCTCTTGAAAGTGTTACTAAACCCACAACAGTAAAATCAGTCTGTATATGCATAAAACAAGCTTGTTATACTCACTGTGGAAACTAAGGGGTTAGTCCTCCACATTGTGTAAAAAGGATGTTTGATCCTGTCTTCTCTGATCCTCCCCTTCTTCCATAGACTTCCAAATATCTCCTGATAGAACAGAGTCTCAGGGGCAAGCTGCACATGCTCAGTTTGGCGTGTATTGCTAGAAAGGTTTTTTTTTTGCTTGGGAGAGTGCATGTGATCAGCACAGGGCCAATCAGCACTCTCCAGACAGAGGTTAGAGGTCCTGCATCCTGCTACAGGAGAATGAAAACTCCTACAAGCTGTAACCAGTGCTCTGCAGGACACTGATAGGAGTCACAAGACTGCTCTAACTGCTGATGAGAAAAGATATTTAGCATGTTATATTTACTAAAATAATTGCATTTCCGTGTTCTGTGTACTGTGGGAGACCAGATATAGTGAATGCAGGGTCCTGGGTTTAGTAACACCTTAAGCCCATTGCATAGCAGAGAACAGAAATTATGTGATTATTTATAACAAAAAAAAAAAGTATGTGCTAGGTATGTACAAATCACATAAATGTGATAGCATAGTAGAGAACTTTAATGCCAAGCTATCACATACAGTATGTTCATACAGCTGGTGTCCTTGTTCTACTAGAAGTGCACCTAATCACATACCCCCAGCACTGTACACTGTCACTGTCAGCTCTTGGCCACTGTTTACGATACTGTGTCAATAAAATAGGCTCCTGATCACTTGACCACTGTGACAGCTAATCACATGATCAGGAAGCCCCAACTTAAGATCTGCTTAAAAAGCTGACACTCATCTGCAAAAAAGTAGGGGGTAAAGGTAAATGCAAGGTAAACAGTTAAATACATAGCTAAATATTTGACAGTTTACCAGGATTTCCAATGTTGTCTATCCAGTCTTGTGATACAGATGCTCCTGCCAGAAAGCACAGATGGATCAGTGTTGTCACTTCACTCTTGCAGTTTTTGTCAGAGAACAAGTGTAGGTTCTTATCCCCCTTCTCTTGTCCCAGAGGGGAGTATTAAGGTGGTGTGCACAGCATGGCTCACAAAATAGTGGGCGTGGCCAAATTGCTGGAAAAGTGGGAGGGTCTTAAAGGGGCATGATTAAATAAACCTGGGTCTACCTTTAAAACCTACTGTATACATGGCACACATATGCTACAGCCCTTGTAACACACAATATGCTTTAATTACTGTGCCACAAATGAGAGTTTTACATGCACATACAACATTAAGCACAATCATTTTGGAAAAAATTTAATTCTTCCATTACTTTTGCTTTTCAGCCTAGCTTAAAAAACTCCCAAGAATAGTCAGTGACTACTTTGTTCCTTGCTACCGTTGAAAAAATAAACATTTACAGAAGTAAATATAATATAATGTTCAGTGGTCAAGAATATGTGATACTGTATATAGTCCAACGTATAGAGTGCAGTGGTCAGGAGTATGAAATGTACAACAAACTGTATATAGTATAGAACTCATAGAACACACACAGGGTTCAGGATTCAGGAGTACCGTATGTATCACACAGGGCTCAGGAATGTGCATTGCACATGTCTCAAGGCTTAGGAGTGCATATTGCACAGGATGTAGTGCTAAGCAGTAGGTAACACACAGGACATTGAACAAGAAAAAGAGAGGAAGGCGCCTCTAAGTGCAGTATTAACAATTTATTAGTAAACAATGGAAAATTTGCACTTACAAGATAAACGGTTAAAAAGACTCATCATGTGGTAATTGGATCCAGGTGGGACATCCAGCCGTCCAGCAGCAAGCTATGCCTATAGGATCAGGAAGTAGAGTCCAGGATGTGCCTGTGCATCAAAAATGAAGCTTGGAGAGTAGAGTCAGATGTCTGAAGAAGGAGCCTACTGAGCATGCTCCGAAATGCATTACCGCCCCTTTCACCTGCTACATCTGACTCTGCTCTCCAAGCTTCATTTTTGATGTACAGGCACATCCTGGACTCTACTTCCTGATCCTATAGGCATAGTCTGCTGCTGGATGGCTGGATGTCCCACCTGGATCTAATTACCACACGATGAGTCTTTTTAACCGTTTATCTTGTAAGTGCAAATTTTCCATTGTCTACTAATAAATTATCAATACTGCACTTAGAGGCGCCTTCCTCTCTTTTTCTTTTACTGCATTAGAGCCTTGCTTCCACTCTAAGAATAGCTGCCTCAGTGTTACTGTTCCCATCCATCCCTGATATCCATCTGGCACCTTTATCTTACAGCTACAGAGGTTGGGCTCCAACAAGCGCGCCCTATATAATATACAACACACAGGACATTGTACAACAAAAAATACCCCCCACAACCCCCCACTACAGAACTATAATTCACCCTTAATCCCCAATCTTTGTACGGAGTTCTCTTCTCAAATCTGCACTCCATACAGAGGTCCCTTCTGCCACCCCTAAATTCCCTCCAGTACAGATCTCTCCCCTCCTCCTTTCAATCACCAGACCTCAGATTCAGTAGCAGTGCATTGTGAGGGGAAGGCCTCCACTCGGGTGGGTCATGATGTCAAAGCCAAGTAGAAGCCTAGCAGAGCCATCCCTCAGTTGTGAAGTGCTGCTGTATTGGAGGTCTGACAGTGGAAGAAGCCAGCACTGCAATGCCGTTACCACCCACACTGCAGCCCCAGCTTCTGTAAAAATAGTGAAAAAAGTTGTGTGTAGCAAGGTGCAGGCCCCATTTGTTTCCTTGGGAGATTTCTGCTGCAGTGCTCCTGGGTGCCATTAGACATCCCCACATGTCCACAATTTATCTATGTAAAACATTTTCTAAGGGGAGGCCATCATATGACTAATGTGTACTCTTCTATGAGCCCTGGGTGCCATCTTGGAGAGGTGTGTGTCATGAATGTACACTAAGCTCTCACAAAATTTTGGTGGCCATTTTAGTGCAGGCACATGATATAAATTGTCCTGTATGGGAGGAGGAGAGGGCAGCCACAATCATGTAAGCAGTGAGAAGTCCACATGGCTGCCTCTCGCAGAGTGAGACCAGGAGCCATGATGTTAGGCGCAGGCATATCTTATGCGAGGGGCGTCACCTTTGAGGGAAGCTCAAAGTACAACAGGAGAGAGACAAAAATAGTAATGTAAGTACCCATACCGTTCAAGAGAGCATTCTAGGGACAAACAAGACAGCATTTCCACCTTTTTAAGAAAATAACTGAGCATCTGTGACACCTGAGTACAAGCCATTCTGAAAGATGTCTGTTCTATTTAAACTTGCCTTACATCACCATGTTGGAAATGCCTGTTGGTGAAGAAACATTGTTTGCTAACAAGATATGTTAAAATACAGTTGTTAACCACTTGACCTCCAGAGGATTTACCCCCCTTAATGACCAGGCCTCTTTTTGCTACTCGGCGCTGCACTAATTCAACTGATAATTGCGCGGTCATGCAATGCTGCACCCAAACGAAATTTACGTCCTTTTTTTCACACAAATAGAGATTTCTTTAGGTGGTATTTGATCACCTGTGCGCTTTTTATTTTTCACGCTATAAACAAAAAAAGGCCAAAAATTTTTAAGAAAAACATTATTTTTTACTTTCACCTATAAAAAATATATAGTAAACTCAAAGTTGGTTATAAATTTAGGCCAAAATGTATTCTGCTACATGTTTTTGGTAAAAAAAAATCCCAATAAGTGTATATTGATTGCTTTGTGTGAAAGTTATAGCGTCTACAAACTATGGTATAGATACTGCAATTTACGCCATTTTTTTTGCTATACAGTGCTGCGCTAGTTTAACAGACAATTGCGCGGTCATGCAATACGGTACATAAATGAAATTTACATCCTTTTTTTCCCCACAAATTGAGCTTTCTTTCGGTGGTATTTGATCGCCTGTGCGGTTGCAAAAATCAAATTTAGTCATAAATTTCTGCCAAAATGCATTCTGCGACATGTCTTTGCTAAAAAAAAAAACCAGTACGTGTAAATTAATTGGTTTACGTGAAAGTTATAGCGTTTACAAATGGCGGGAAAGATACTTTAGTTTTTTTTATACTAATAATGGCAGCGATCAGCGACTTATGGCAGCGATCAGGGACTTATGAAGGCGATCAGCGACTTATGGCGGGACTGTGGCGGACATTCTGACACTGCTGGGGTACTTATTTGGGGTCACTGACATCCCCAGTGACACCAATACAGTGATCAGTGCAAAAAAAAAAAACACTGACACTGTACTAATGGCACTGGGGAGAAAGGTGTTAAGTTTATTTTGCAGGGAAGGGTTATCTGTGTGAGGGGAGTGTTTTACTAGGGGGCGGGGATGTGTGCTGGACGGGGACAGGCTGATCGAGAGAGAGAAACTCTTCTGTCTCGATCAGCTTATTCTCGAGCTGTCAGGGAAGTGACAGAAAGCACAGCTACTGCAGCTGTGCTCTCTGTCACTGATTGCCGCCGATTGTCGGGAGATAGCCAGTAAGGACCAGCTGTGACCCGGCAACTGTGATCGGCGGGACAGGCAGGGTGGCGGAGCGCCTCGCGCGCGCCCCCTACCTGTTTACAAAACACATGTTTTAAAACGTGGTTTTGCCTGTCTGTACTGCCCTGCCGCCATATTTCTACAGTGGCAGGGCGGCAAGTGGTTAAAATGCATTCCAAATCCAGATCTGAAAGTGATTGGAAAGTAGAAAAAGGTGCTTGGCATCATTGTGAGTTTTAGTTTGGAATGGGGCCTGCTAAAGGGTCACTACCACTGAGTGCATGGGTTTCCCTTCTCCTTAAATGTCTGTAAACTTTGTGTCCTACTGTCTTTGGGGCCATGGTGTTGCAGTAGGACCCTGGATGCAGATGCCTGGACCTGCCAGAGTAGAGAGAGGCCTCTTGAAGGAAATTTTTTCCTGACAGCACTGGACTGTGTAGAAGTAAGCCCCGAGTTAAGTGACTTGGCTTCTGACCCCCTTATTATGCAGAGCCCTGTCCTTCCTTATCTCCATGTCTGTTACAGTAATGTATACAATGCTTCTATCCTGGAGTACTGTATTGCTAGGTGTAAGTCAGAGCCAGGGTAGCAGCACACACACTTACTGGCAAGTAGCAATGAGCCAAACAAAAATAGGCGTTGTTTGGAGCAGGTTCACTGAACATTACTGTAGTTCAGGTAACGAATCTGAACCCCTACTGAAGTGAATGTTAAAAAGTAGTAATGCCCATTTGTAGGCTAATAGGAGACAAGAGATTGTCAAACAAATGGCATGGGGGCTGAGCACTGTCCAAGGAACAAGTAACAAAGCAAAAATATATCATTTTTAAATTCCATTGGCGGAGCAATTAACTACATGCCGCCCAGCCACTGTACATATACGGCGGCAGGGTAGCACTTGCAGGCAAAACCACGTTTTAAAACGTGTGTTTTGTAAACAAATAGGGGGCACGTGCGAGGCGCGCCCCTGCCCTATCTGTCCCGCCGATCACCGCCGCAGATGTCAGTCGCCGGGTCACAGATGCTCCTTAGCGGCTGTTTCCCGGCGATCGGCGGCAAACAGTGACAGAGAGCACAGCTGCAGTAGCTGTGCTGTCTGTCACTTCCCTGTCAGCTCGAGGATGAGCTGATCGAGAAAGAACAGTTTCTCTTTCTCGATCAGCCTTGTCCCGCCCAGCACACACCCCCACCCCCTAGTAAAACACTCCCCTCACTCCTATAACCCTTCCTTGCAAAATAAAGTTAACCCCTTCCTCCCCATTGCCATTAGTGCAGTGTCAGTGGGTTTTTTTTGCACTGATCACTGTATTAGTGTTTTTGCGGATGTCAGTGACCCCAAGTCAGTACCCCCCAATGTCAGAATGTCCGCCGCAGTCCCGCCATAAGTCGCTGGTCGCTACCATAAGTCCCTGATCGCCGCCATAATTCACTGATCGCCGCCATTATTAGTATAAAAAAAACCCTAAAAATCCCAGTATCTTTCCCGCCATTTGTAAACGCTATAACCTTCACGTAAACCAATTAATTTACACGTATTGGGTTTTTTTTTTAGCAAAGACATGTCGCAGAATGCATTTTGGCAGAAATTTATGACTAAATTTGATTTTTGCATTTTTTTTTTTACTGGACATGTTTTATAGCAAAAAGTCCAAAATATTGTTTTTTTTTCCTCAAAATTGTCAGCCTTTGTTTTTTTATAGCGCAAAAAATAAAAACCGCACAGGCGATCAAATACCACCAAAAGAAAGCTCAATTTGTGGGGAAAAAAAGGATGTAAATTTAATTTAAGTATCATATTGCATGACCGCGCAATTGTCCGTTAAACTAGCTCAGCGCTGTATAGCAGAAAAATTGTGTAAATTGCAGTATTTATACCATAGTTTGTAGACGCTATAACTTCCACACAAAGCAATCAGTATACACTTATTGGGCTTTTTTTTTACCAAAAACATGTAGCAAAATACATTTTGGCCTAAATTTATAACTAACTTTGAGTTTACTATATATTTTTTATAGCTGAAAGTAAAAAATATTGTTTTTCTTCAAAATGTTTGGCCTTTTTTTGTTTATAGCGTGAAAAATAAAAAGCGCACAGGTAATCAAATACCACCAAAAGAAAGCTCTATTTGTGTGAAAAAAAGGAAGTAAATTTCGTTTGGGTGCAGCATTGCATGACCGCACAATTATCAGTTTAATTAGTGCAGTGCCGAGTAGCAGAAAGAGGCCTGGTCATTAAGGGGGGTAAATCCTCTGGAGCTCAAGTGGTTAATAATGCTTAAAAGAGAAGTATATTTCTTTTTTTCTTTTATTCATACTTACGTGGATGCGGCATTGGTCCGATGCTGCATCTGTCCCCCGATGGCTCTAAGGGTGAGAACTCAGCGATCACATGACTGCTGATTGCTGAGTTCTCACAGCCTATGTGAGCAGAGAACAGTGACTGTCACCGCTGTCTGCTTTGCCCTCCTCGTGCTCACTGGAGCACTAGGCTGTGGAGGTGGAGGGAGCGGCTGGCTCAAACTCTCAACAGATTCCAGAGAGACTGAGCCAGGTGCCACTCCAGACTTTGGGATGGATCCCAACTTTAAATTCAGAATCTTTCCCCAGGCTGGACCAGCTGAGTGACATTAACCAACAGTGGGCTTCTGCTCGCTGTCAGCTGAAAACGGGTTATAGGAGTACAGAACACACGGCACTCCTATGATCCACAGGAGAAGTACAGCCAAAAGAGCTTTGGCTGTACTTCTCCTCTAAAAGACAACATTAAAACTGCACAATTCCTGTAACCACTTGAATATTGGCATGTTAAGCCCCTTTCTTTTCTAAGCCACTTTTCAGATTTCAGCAATGTGATACTTTGACTGGCAATTACTCTGTCATGCAACACTGTATCTAAATACATTTTAAATGATCTTTTCTGAGACATACTGTATATAGTTTTCTTTTGTTGGCATTTAATTACCACTGTTTTGTTTAGTTTTTACTATATTAAAGAAAAAAAACAAGTTTCCCTTAGTTTCTGTTATAAAATTTGCAAATAAATAATCTTTCATGATACATTTAGGCCAAAATGTATTCTGCTACATCTCTTTTGTTAAAAAAAGTGTAGATTATTTAAAATGTGTGGAAATTATAGTCTATAAACTATAGTTTATACTGTATATTTGAAATGTAGGAACCCTGATATTCTAACTGCTCATTTTTTGAGGCCTTAAAATGCCAGGGCAGGTTTTGGAAAGTAGAAAATCCAAGGCAATTAGTAAGAGGCATGGTGAAGTTTTTTAAGTTGTATTTTTTGCCACTTTTTTTGGAAAATGAGCAAAGTAACAAATAAAAAATTTAATTAAAATTTTAAAAAAAAGTTGTCATTTTAAGTTATTTCCTAGACACAGCATAGGCATATTACACCTCAAAACACATTCTTCTACTCCTCCTGAGTATGGAGATAGAACATGTGAGACTTTTTTCATTGCCTAGATGCATAGAGAGGCCAAAAATTCAAGGAATTCCTTCAGGTTTTCAAGGGGCGTAAATTAGGCATCTGACTTCCTGGCTGCCTATTACATTTCTTAAGGCCTTGAAGTGCCTGCACAGTAGAAACACCCCCAAAATGACCACATTTTGGAAAGCATACCCTCCAATGTATTTGCTTAGAGGCATTGTGAGTCTTTTAAAAATTTAATTTTTTTGCCCCAAGTTTTTGGAAAGTGAAAAAAAAATGAAAGTTATTTTTTACACAAATTTGTCAATTAATAAGATAATTCTAACAGACAGCATTGGCATACGTAGAATTACTCCCAGATCAAATTCTGAGACTCCTCCTGAGTATGAGGATACTGCATGTGTTAGACTTTTTGCAGCCTAGCCACATAGAGGGTCCCAAAATCCAAATAACGCCTTCAGGCTTTTCAGGGTCATAAATTACGCATCTAATTTCACAATTATGACATTTTTTGGAGGCCCTGGAGTGCCAGGACTGTAGAAGCACCCACTAAATGACCACATTGTGAAAAGAAAATAATCCAAAGTGTTATGTAAGAGGTATCATGAGTCTTTTGAATATTTAATTTTTTGCCACACATTTTTGGGAAAATGAAGACATTTTTTTTGTACATAAAGATGTCAATGAATAAGATTATTCTAGCACACAATATGGGTGTACTTAGAATTATAGCCAAGAACACATTCTGCTACTCTTCCCGAGTATGGGGATACCACGTGTGGACCTCTTTTGCAGTCAAGACATACAGAGGGGCCCAAAATCCCACATATTAAGACTTTCAATAGACATGAATTATGCAATTAATTCCTGACTATCTGTCACGTATTTGGAGGCCTTGGGTAGCCAGGAGAGTAGAAACATCCACAAAATGACTACATTTGACAAAGCAAGCACCCAAAAGTATTTTTAGGATGTATGGTGAGTCTTATTAAAGGTCAATTTTTTTCCATAAGCTTTAGGAAAATTAAATTAATTTTATTTTTGTTACACAAAGCTGTCAATTAACAAGACAATTCTAACACACAGTATGAGCATACTGTCACACTTACCCCTAACACAGGTGGTCAGTCACTATAGCTGGCTTCTGTGTTCTTCACCTATAGCAGCCCCCTTTCCCATAAGGCCAGCAGGCCTATCAGTACATGGTTGCCCCAGGACTTTTACACAATGCTATAGTGCCTGGTTGCCATGCCAGATTAGGCGCAAATTGAGGTACTTGCCGTAGGCAGACAAGCAGAGGGGTTCAATGACAGTCCAGGTACAAGGCAGGCAAGGTTCAGAATAGTCAGGATTAAATCTGCAGCCAAAAGGCAGGCAGAATTCAGAGTGTAGTTGATATCTGATCAGAGGTCATCAACGAGGGAATCCAAACTAGCAGCCAGGGCAGACAATGGGGAGCTTGGAGCATATGTTACAAATGAAATATCACAAGCATGAGAGTGTGGGCTTGGCTGACGTAAAACAGGTTTGGTCTCCACGCAGAGGATGGACACCTTAATCACCGTGCAGGTGAACAGATAGACAGGAATAATGTATCACACCCAAAATCAGGATGCTGGAATGGGACCAGCAGCTGTGATGGAGCAGGAGCATTACACGTTCCTGACACATACTTAGAATTGCAGCCCAAAACACATTTTGATATTCCTCCTGAGTATTGGGATACAACACATGTGTGAGACTTTTTCATAGCCTAGCCCCATACAGGGGCCCAAAATCCAAGGAGCAATTTTAGATTTTTAGGGGACATAAATTATGCATATAATTTCCTGAATACATGTCATTTATTCTTGTGCATGATTTGGGTGTACTATATTAGGTGTTCTATTTTTAAATAATTCAATTTTCATTTAATGGAAAGCACTATGTATTTTTCTTATTTTTCCATACAGTATATTGAACATTGAAAACAGGAAGACAGTTTTAAAGTAAGGAAGCAATCAAGGGGATAATGAATCAGTGAAAGCTGTTTGGTTTGGGTAGAAAGGATAATGTCTTGGGTTGCCATGTATGGATTCATACTTGGATGTTAAAATCTACATCTCCCATATACAGAATATATTTATGAACACAAAGCATTTGCAATCAGTTATTTGGTGGATGGATGAAAGGACAATAAGCATCCCAATGTGTCTGAAAAATGTCACTCTGGAATAGAAAATGTCCACATAGAGGTTGTATCACTGATAAAATAAGGGAAAGGCTTTTCCTGTTCGACCACCTCTGGCTCAGGCCCTCTGCTCCCTGCTTTCCACTATCATTTGTAAACACAGAAGTCCTTAAAATCCATACCAGACCAAATGCAGACCCTGGTATGAATTTTGGAGGGACCTCACACTGATTTTTTTTTTTGTTTACATTCACCTGTCAGTCTGGAATCCCTGGCTGATAGCTGAATCTGCCAGGCAAGGTTGAGTCACTGGTTGGTTAAGTAATGTTACATTTGCCCAGTGAAAGGCAACAATATATATGCATATATTTCAAGCACTACAGGTATTATTTACACTTGCAAAACTGTTGAGACGTTTTAATAAATAGACCTCCTACTATGTTATGGATTTTTAAGGAGGGTCCTTATAAAAAAATACGTTTATGACCAAATAAACCCAGGATACTTGCCAGCCTGTTTACAATGAGAAACAAGCCAGTAGGCAGGAAGCTGTCATTTAGTGGCAGTGGTAATACCGCCACCTAATGAATGATTTCCAGGTAAAACAGCCATAAAATCAAGTAAGCAGGAGGAATTGTGATTAAGCCCCTCGAGGCTTAATCACAATTCCCCATTATTAAGCTCCAAGGGGGAGAGCGAAATGCGTTGGGGGCATGGCCTGGCTGGAGACCAGGCTGAGGCTGCCACACACTCTCTCGCTGCTGGTTTATCATGATGTGCAGCATATGGACATTCCTCCTGCTACATTGTAGTTTGGAGCTGAGACGAGCGCAGTTCCTGACAGGCACTTACAGCAGTTGGCATTGGGCTAGAACCTCTAGCCTGAGCAGCACCCACACTTCTGTTATTGGTTCACAAGCAGGAGAACTGGCCAAATCTGATCATTTAGCTTGCCCGCTCAGCAAACCTCAAACAGCTAGAGTTTGGGTTGAACTCATTGACCAAAACTAAAGCTCATCCCTATTTAGAAACATATACATTTTCCTTCCATAGATTGCTTTATACCCACACTTCATACAAACAGTACTTCATATCCTGAAGTTATTTTCCAGACACTGAGCACAGTTGATGCATGAATGAAAATGTTACAAAACATTCTTGCTACACTTACCACTGTGTGTTACATGCTTTGGCAGGTTCCCAGGAAATCAATGAGCACATATTTTGTAATAAAGCTGTGGACTTTAGGACTTCATTGTTGAATTTTGGACTTTCGCCATCTACTGTTGAATTTTGTTTTAATTAGGAGCAAACACTACAAATATTATCTTTCATATGTTTTGTCATTGACTCAGTGTCATGCAGGTAAAAGGTCAGGTTTATCTAAACACAGTCTACTGTATCAGGAATTGACAGGTAATTCCTGCATATACCATGTTGTTTTTAAACCACTCAAAAGTGCTCAGACTACCACTTTGTAGTCTACATGTTGTTAATCAAATGAAGCTATAAAGAAGTATTAAATAAATTTACAAGTGAGGACAATGACACTCATATATTATTGATGTTTGCAGCTTTGTAGTGCTCCACTCTGCATCTCAGCGTGAACCATTGTAAAGATATTTTAGTTACAGAAGAATAGATTTATTGTCATTGTTTAGGTGAGAGAGGTAATGTCATGATCTGTCTGGTGTTTCAGCTGCTAAATTCTCAGGAATCAATGGCTTATCTATGAACATGTTGGACAAACATGAACTCTGAACAAACGCAAAGCTACAATAATATATAAAGGTTATTTCATATAGAACACAGAATCTTTAACTTTTTAATCAGTGGGTTCCATGAGAATAAGATCTATCTACAGGTAAACATAAATATCCTTTTGTTCCTGGAAGATGTTTGGTTACATGGCTAAACACTTTCAAAGGCAAAGGAGCAATTTGGTAATTTTGTGCCCAATTAATGGAAGGTAACAATACCCCAAACCCCTTTCAGATACATCAGTTTTCATTATACAATGCATTTTGTATGTTATATCATCCAAGACAGTGGCAATTCAAACTCAAATGCTACAATACTAGTACATAGGCAATGAAGATAAATCTATTCAGCTTCATTCAAAGTGGTATCATTGCACCAGAATTGTTTTGTAGCCTGTGGGTAAAAGACCAGCAATTTCCATCTGAGGCCTATAACTCTTTTATTTTAGTTAGTGACATTCCCTGTGCAGCACCACCCCCTAAGGAGCTGCTGAGTATCAGGACCCTGCGCAACCAGGCAATACGCATTTTTCCAACTGCTACTCAGAGTATGTAACCAGTCCATGAGTTTGTTTTTGTTGTTTTCTTTGGGGATAAACAACTTGGATAGCATTTAGGGATATATGGAATGGCCAACATGACTTACAGTGATAACTCTGAGGACAAACGTTCTAATTCTGTACCAAAAGGTAAGATCCTGGACTTTCTATTATAGCCGGAGTGGCACAGTCTCTTGATAAAACAATAGTACAGTCTTCGTGAGGAGCACCTGGTCATCTCGAAGTGAAATCTCTTCCCCAGCTATGAAATGCTCATCCACCTGGCCGTCCTTAAAGAGTATCTCAGAGCAAGAGATTCCAAGACAGGCATGCAGCACTGTCCCATGGAGAACTGGTTAAGTATTGCACCTAGCAGCCCTCTCTCTTATAGACCCCAGTGGTGTAGAGGTACTCACACTGTCCTTGTTTCCTTTGGCAAACTGTGTTCAGGCCTCCTACTGAGCCAGTTTTGTTCTTTGCTTGCTGTCTGTTCTTCCCTGATGGACTGCAAGGCAGTAGAGTTCCCCTGGACAGCTTCCTTTCCTTCCTCCAGCCTCCAAACCCCCCCCCCTTCTTCGGGGTCCCCTCCCAGGCTACATAACAGCACCTTCAGTAATCCATCTTCCACTTTACTCCCCTTGCTGGCTGGCTCTTCCATATTTATGGACCGGTTTTCCCACACTGCCAGGACCTCCTGCCTGGGATTGATCAGACTCCTATAAATATGCAGATCTAGGTCTTCACCCCTCCGTCCACTAGCTTCTGAAAGCTTCCTTTAGACCTCCAGAACCCCCGGGGGAGGTGATAGAGGCCCAACCTGCTGAGTCATCCAGCCTAACTTGGGCTTGACCCTTACTCAGACATGCTCACCTCAACTACTGAGTGAGCCATTACATTTCCCTAACTCTCTCCAGCACCACTAGAGGGTGCAACACCTAAAAAACAAAAGTTGCACAAAGAAAAACGTTCAATAACTCATAGTCACCGATCAGCAATTACATACTTGTTTGTTCTAAGCTGAGGAGACGTGGGATCTGATTATTATGGGATACTGCAATTTACACAGCATCATTGCTCTTTGCACTACTAAAGGGTAAAGCCAATTTCCGAGCAAATACTAGTGCCCCCCCCAACTGATTACTGGCTTAAAAATGGCCTTTTTACTAATAGCTCCTCTATTGTGTACATGGGGGGGGGGGGTCTTCCTTCTGTTGTCCACGCTGCTGCCTTCATGATGTTGACAATTCTTATTGGCTTTCCAGTGGTACTGTCCTCACAGGATGTAGATCTGAAGTGACATTGTTGAAAGGGAACTGTAGGGGTAAGGGACTGGCCGGTATGGATGCATCTGCAGTGCTGTATTAGATGTACCCCAGCGCCTGGTGAGGAACCCAGACAGTGAAGTTAGGAAAATATAACTTATGTCACAAGGTAAGAGAAAAAACAAGCAGGATGGGGCTGGGAGAGAGTTTAGTAATTGCCCAGAATTTAGCAAGCTTTCATAAAGTTTCCAAAAAAGCCTAAATAGCTACCCAGATCATTCCTTTTTTTTACCTTACTAAGGACTCTGATTAGGAACACAATTGCAATTATCAACATATACATTGTGCACCATAGCTCTAAACATACTGACATTATTTGGTCAATCTGTGCACAAACCAAATTCCAAACATAGTTCTTGAGTTGATAGTACTCCCTGTTCCTCTTTATTGGTGTTCCAGCTTGTTTGCCTGACACCTGTGTTTTCCTTTGTTTCAACATTTGAGTGTACTTTCACAGTTTGAACTGATAAAGACCAAATCAAAGTGATTCTCCTGTGTTAAAGTAACTACCTAACTGTATGCAAAAATTGTGTACTATACAATACTTCTTCATCCCATTAGTAAAGGATATTATGAATAGAGATGAGCGAATCGAAGTAGCCGAAGTGGAATTCGAGTCGAATATCGGAAAAATTTCGATTCGCGCCGAATCCGAAAAATAGCCTAATTCGGACGCGCGAATCGAAATTTTTCCGAAAATGGCGGCTGACATGTGCGGCGACGGAGCAGGGATGTCTGGGAAGGCACGCAGACAAGGCGCGCTGACCCATAATGCATTCCTCAACGACATGTGATCGCATCAGCCAATCAGCAGCCAGCCAGCTAGCACTGTGTAATGGTCGAGCTATAAATAGCGGCCATTTTGGAATTCTTCATTTGCCTGCAGTCATTGAACAGAGGCAGACCGCTCTGTATTAGGGACAGGGACAGAGTTAGGGCCACAGAAACAATACTTGGGGACAGAGAAACGATACTTAGGGACAGAGAACTATTACTCAGGGACACAGATTTGTTAATTAGGGCCACAGAATCGTTACTTAGGGACAAAGAAACGCTAGTTAGGGACACAGAATTCATACTCAGGGACAGACAGAATTGTTACTGAGTGCCAGAGAATTGTTACTTAGGGCCACAGAAACGTTATTAGGGCCACAGAATTGTTACTCAGGGACAGACAGAATTGTTACTGAGTGCCAGAGAATTGTTACTTAGGGCCACAGAAACGTTATTAGGGCCACAGAATTGTTACTCAGGGACAGACAGAATTGTTACTGAGTGCCAGATAATTGTTACTTAGGGCCACAGAAACGTTATTAGGGCCACAGAATTGTTACTCAGGGACAGACAGAATTGTTACTGAGTGCCAGAGAATTGTTACTTAGGGCCACAGAAACTTTAGTTAGGGCCACAGAATTGTTACTCAGGGACAGACACAGAATTGTTACTGAGGGCCACAGAACTGTTACTTAGGGCCACAGAATTGTTACTCGCACAGACACAGAATTGTTACTCGCACAGACACAGAATTGTTACTGAGGGCCACAGAACTGTTACTTAGGGCCACAGAATTGTTACTCGCACAGACACAGAATTGTTACACAGGGACACAGAACTGTTACTGAGGGCCACAGAACCGTTACTTAGGGCCACAGAATTGTTACTCGCACAGACACAGAATTGTTACTCGCACAGACACAGAATTGTTACTCGCACAGACACAGAATTGTTACTCAGGGACACAGAACTGTTACTGAGGGCCACAGAACTGTTACTTAGGGCCACAGAATTGTTACTCGCACAGACACAGAATTGTTACTCAGGGACACAGAACTGTTACTGAGGGCCACAGAACTGTTACTTAGGGCCACAGAATTGTTACTCGCACAGACACAGAATTGTTACTCGCACAGACACAGAATTGTTACTCAGGGACACAGAACTGTTACTGAGGGCCACAGAACTGTTACTTAGGGCCACAGAATTGTTACTCGCACAGACACAGAATTGTTACTCGCACAGACACAGAATTGTTACTGAGGGCCACAGAACTGTTACTTGGGGCCACAGAAACGTTAATCAGGGACACAGAATTGTTACTGAGGGCCACAGAACTGTTACTTAGGGCCACAGAATTGTTACTCGCACAGACACAGAATTGTTACTCGCACAGACACAGAATTGTTACTGAGGGCCACAGAACTGTTACTTGGGGCCACAGAAACGTTAATCAGGGACACAGAATTGTTACTGAGGGCCACAGAACTGTTAGGGCCACAGAATTGTTACTCGCACAGACACAGAATTGTTACTCGCACAGACACAGAATTGTTACTGAGGGCCACAGAACTGTTACTTGGGGCCACAGAAACGTTAATCAGGGACACAGAATTGTTACTGAGGGCCACAGAACTGTTACTTAGGGCCACAGAATTGTTACTCGCACAGACACAGAATTGTTACTCAGGGACACAGAACTGTTACTGAGGGCCACAGAACTGTTACTTAGGGCCACAGAATTGTTACTCGCACAGACACAGAATTCTTACTCGCACAGACACAGAATTGTTACTCAGGGACACAGAACTGTTACTGAGGGCCACAGAACTGTTACTTAGGGCCACAGAATTGTTACTCGCACAGACACAGAATTGTTACTCGCACAGACACAGAATTGTTACTGAGGGCCACAGAACTGTTACTTGGGGCCACAGAAACGTTAATCAGGGACACAGAATTGTTACTGAGGGCCACAGAACTGTTACTTAGGGCCACAGAATTGTTACTCGCACAGACACAGAATTGTTACTGAGGGCCACAGAACTGTTACTTAGGGCCACAGAATTGTTATTCGCACAGACACAGAATTGTTACTCAGGGACACAGAATTGTTACTCAGGGACACATAATCGTTTAATTAAAGAGTATGTCAGACAACATGCAGAGGAGTGGCAGAGGAGGCAATGTTTTAGGAGCGAGCAGACGTGGCAGCAGAGGAAGGGGTCGAGGCAGCACTATTCGCAGCCAGAGGCCAGTGCTCCCGGTGTCATCCAGCGGTCGTGTCTCCACCGACAACCCTGCCGTCGTCGATTGGTTGGCTCGGTCGTCTTCCTCTTCCCAGGTCACCTCTGACACCTACAGCCAACGGTCGGTGGGTACGTCAGACACAACCGTTAGTTGGCATGGCCCGGGACCAAGCCCACTGAAATCACGTGTCCTCTACCTGCCCCTGTCCTTTGGTGTTCCCTCACCAAGCGAAGTATCGCATGCTGTGGGCTCAGCCCCACTGTACAGTGAGGAAGAGCTAACAGAGGGCGGTCAGGAACGGGGGGAGACATCCGCCTTTTCAGCAGCCAGGCGAAGAAGTAGTGGCGAGGAGAGTGGCCCGGTAGCCGGTCTAGAGACAGGTCTGTCTCCTGACCCAGACGCAGCCGAGGGGGCTAGTAGTGAGGCGGAGACCCTACTTGATGATGAGGAGGTTGATCGCACTTGGCAGCCTCGTCGTCATCAGGCAATTTCTTCCGCATCATCAGGAGAAGAGGGTGGCAGCTTGGCAGTGAGCGAAACAGTCGGTGGGTTGCCCAGGAGACAGCAGCAGGGTCGCAGCAGTGTCAGTGGAAGCAGTGTCAGTGGAGCCAAACGGCCACGGAGTAGAGCACCAGCTCCACTGCAGCCTACCACCACGGCCAGTAGTGGTGCCGGTGTGCACGGAGGAAGCAGCAGTCAGCCAGTGAGGAGTATCGGGGGCAAAGTTTCCTACTCGGCGGTGTGGCAATTTTTCGTCAAGCCGCCCGAGGAAGTAAACGTAGCCGTATGTCGACTATGTGGCCAGAAAGTCAAGCGTGGCCAGGGGGCCCATGTTGGGACTACAGCGTTGCGGCAGCATATGCAGCGTCGCCATTTGGTGGCCTGGGAAAACCGTGATAAAGATACGGCGGTTCTGCCCGCCCCAGCCCCCGCTCCATCACCCGCTCCGTTACTTGCTCCGTCACCCGACGTCAATCGCCCTCCATCAGCCAGTCAAGGCTCCAACACCTCTGCTGAGGGGAGTTGTCGCTCGTTGGCATCTTCCGCTCGTTCAGATGCTCCTTCTCCTGCTACTCCTCTTCACGGATTCCGTCAGCAGTCTTTCTTGGAATCCGTTTCCAAGAGACAACAGTTTGCGAGCACGCACCCGACGGTGCAAAAGCTGAACGTCCTCCTGTCCAAGTTGCTGGTGCTGCAGTCCCTCCCTTTTCAAGTGGTGGACTCAGCACCTTTCAGAGAAATGATGGCTTGTGCCGCGCCGCGGTGGAGAGTGCCAAGCCGTCATTTCTTCGCCAAAAAGGCAGTGCCAGCCCTGCATTCACATGTAGAAGACATGGTGGGCCAGTCTTTGAGCATGTCGGTCTCTGCCAAAGTGCACGGCAGCGCCGACGTGTGGAGCTGTAACTACGGTCAGGGACAGTACATGTCATTTACGGCCCACTGGGTGAACGTGGTGCCGTCACAGCCGCACCAGCAACTTGGACAGGTCACGCCGCTTTTGCCTCCACGTTTGCACGTCCTTGGTCCGGCAAAGATGTCCGCCTCTACCACCTCTTCTTCCGCCGTGTCCTCAGCCGCCACCCCCGTGCCAAGTCCCATTACCCGACCGGCATATCACATGTGCAGGGCGCAACGGTGTCACGCTGTTCTGCACCTGGTATGCCTTGGCGAACGTAGTCACACAGGGGAGGAACTTCTGAGTGTAATGAACAGAGAAATCGACAGATGGCTGTCTCCGCGCAAACTGAAAATCGGAACCATGTTGACCGACAACGGAAAGAACATGGTGTCTGCTCTGCGTCAAGGAAGGTTGTGCCATGCGCCATGCATGGCTCACGTGTTCAATCTGGTTGTCAAGCGGTTCCTAAAATCCACCATCCCACTGCAAGACATCCTTAAAATGTCACGTAAACTTTGCATGCATTTCAGCCATTCCTACACCGCAAAGCACACCCTCCTTGAGCTGCAGCGGCAGAACGGAATTCCACATCATCGCCTGATCTGCGACGTTGCAACAAGGTGGAATTCAACCCTACACATGTTAGACCGCCTTTACGAGCAGCGAAAGGCCATCACCGATTTCCTGATGTTACAAGCGGATAAAGGTACTCCCCTGTGTAACTTCGATGTCAGCCATTGGCAGCTCATGCGTGACACCTGCCGCTTGCTCAGGCCCTTTGAGGAGGCCACGCTATTCGTGAGTCGGCAGGACTATGGGATGAACGACGTCATTCCTCTGTTGCACGTCCTTGAACAAATGCTGTTAACAATGGCTGGTCAGGGTGCGGTAGACGTGGCGCACAGATCTCAACGCCACATGACCCCTGTGGGGGCAGGACAGGAAGAAGAGGAGGAGGTAGAGGAGGACATTTGTGATCAGGAATTATTGAGTGAAATGGGTGGTTTTTCCACTCAGCGGACAGGAGTGGAGGAGCAGGAGCATCTGGTAGAGGAGGAGGAGGAGGAGACAGAGGACCCAGACGCACCGTGGCAGTATGCTGTGGAGATGGAGGCAGGGAGTCCCTCGCATTCCTTGGCACAAATGGCCCATAGCATGCTCGGTTGCTTGCGTAGCGACAGCCGAATAATAACCATCAGACAGAGGGATGACTTTTGGCTGTCCACCTTGTTGGACCCTCGCTACCGTTCAAAAATGGTGGCCTTTTTCACACCTGCTGAGAGGGAGGCCAAAATAACGTACTATAAAAACCACCTATGTAGTCAGTTGGTCTCTGCCTTTGTGCGCCAACGTCCATCCTCAGACACTGTGGGCCCTGTGCGCTCGCGTTCCGCTGCCATGGCAGCAGGGGAGGGGTGGGGTGGTAGGAGCAGTGGCAGCTCCACCAGCAGCGGCTGCCTCAGTCTGCAGTCGATGATGAGTAGCTTTCTTCACCAGCGCAGTGAGGAAACTACTAACCAGCCGCAGCAGCAGCAGCAGCAGCATCAGGTGGACCTGGAGCAAGACCTCAAACAACAGGCTTGGGCCTACTTGGACAGCACCCTGCCAACCGAGGTAGACAATCCCCTTGACTACTGGTCAACGAAACTTGACCTTTGGCCCCAAATAGCTGAATTTGCCCTTGAAAGGCTGTCATGCCCGGCCAGTAGCGTGGCATCGGAGCGCGTGTTTAGTGCGGCAGGAGGTATTGTAACTCCGCGGAGGACACGACTGTCCACCCAAAGTGTGGAGAGACTCACGTTTGTGAAAATGAATCAGGCGTGGATTAGTCTGGATTTCAAACCACTAGTTCCTGACACAACTGACTAAATCCGCCATGAATCATGCCTCAAACATGTGCCACTTTGAGGTCTCCTCACACACTGCTGGTGTGTTGAATTTTTTGACATAGGGTGCTGGCAGATTACGGGCCTCCCATAGCTGCTGCCAGGCCCCTAATCTGCCATAGGCCCCTATATACCGCCTCCTCATGCTGCTGCCAGGTCCAGAGTCTCTCATGGGTCCCTGTACGGCCTCCCATTGCTGCTGTCTCCATCGCCACACTCTGCCATGTGCCACTTTCAGGTCTCCTCACACACTGCTGGTGTGTAGATTTTTTTGACATAGGGTGCTGGCAGATTACGGGCCTCCCATAGCTGCTGCCAGGCCCCTAATCTGCCATAGGCCCCTATATACCGCCTCCTCATGCTGCTGCCAGGTCCAGAGTCTCTCATGGGTCCCTGTACGGCCTCCCATTGCTGCTGTCTCCATCGCCACACTCTGCCATGTGCCACTTTCAGGTCTCCTCACACACTGCTGGTGTGTAGAATTTTTTGACATAGGGTGCTGGCAGATTACGGGCCTCCCATTGCTGCTGCCAGGCCCCTAATCTGCCATAGGCCCCTATATACCGCCTCCTCATGCTGCTGCCAGGTCCAGAGTCTCTCATGGGTCCCTGTACGGCCTCCCATTGCTGCTGTCTCCATCGCCACACTCTGCCATGTGCCACTTTCAGGTCTCCTCACACACTGCTGGTGTGTAGAATTTTTTGACATAGGGTGCTGGCAGATTACGGGCCTCCCATTGCTGCTGCCAGGCCCCTAATCTGCCATAGGCCCCTATATACCGCCTCCTCATGCTGCTGCCAGGTCCAGAGTCTCTCATGGGTCCCTGTACGGCCTCCCATTGCTGCTGTCTCCATCGCCACACTCTGCCATGTGCCACTTTCAGGTCTCCTCACACACTGCTGGTGTGTAGAATTTTTTGACATAGGGTGCTGGCAGATTACAGGCCTCCCATTGCTGCTGCCAGGCCCCTAATCTGCCATAGGCCCCTATATACCGCCTCCTCATGCTGCTGCCAGGTCCAGAGTCTCTCATGGGTCCCTGTACGGCCTCCCATTGCTGCTGTCTCCATCGCCACACTCTGCCATGTGCCACTTTCAGGTCTCCTCACACACTGCTGGTGTGTAGAATTTTTTGACATAGGGTGCTGGCAGATTACGGGCCTCCCATAGCTGCTGCCAGGCCCCTAATCTGCCATAGGCCCCTATATACCGCCTCCTCATGCTGCTGCCAGGTCCAGAGTCTCTCATGGGTCCCTGTACGGCCTCCCATTGCTGCTGTCTCCATCGCCACACTCTGCCATGTGCCACTTTCAGGTCTCCTCACACACTGCTGGTGTGTAGAATTTTTTGACATAGGGTGCTGGCAGATTACGGGCCTCCCATAGCTGCTGCCAGGCCCCTAATCTGCCATAGGCCCCTATATACCGCCTCCTCATGCTGCTGCCAGGTCCAGAGTCTCTCATGGGTCCCTGTACGGCCTCCCATTGCTGCTGTCTCCATCGCCACACTCTGCCATGTGCCACTTTCAGGTCTCCTCACACACTGCTGGTGTGTAGAATTTTTTGACATAGGGTGCTGGCAGATTACGGGCCTCCTATAGCTTCTGCCAGGCCCCTAATCTGCCATAGGCCCCTATATACCGCCTCCTCATGCTGCTGCCAGGTCCAGAGTCTCTCATGGGTCCCTGTACGGCCTCCCATTGCTGCTGTCTCCATCGCCACACTCTGCCATGTGCCACTTTCAGGTCTCCTCACACTGCTGGTGTGTAGAATTTTTTGACATAGGGTGCTGGCAGATTACGGGCCTCCCATAGCTGCTGCCAGGCCCCTAATCTGCCATAGGCCCCTATATACCGCCTCCTCATGCTGCTGCCAGGTCCAGAGTCTCTCATGGGTCCCTGTACGGCCTCCTATTGCTGCTGTCTCCATCGCCACACTCTGCCATGTGCCACTTTCAGGTCTCCTCACACTGCTGGTGTGTAGAATTTTTTGACATAGGGTGCTGGCAGATTACGGGCCTCCCATAGCTGCTGCCAGGCCCCTAATCTGCCATAGGCCCCTATATACCGCCTCCTCATGCTGCTGCCAGGTCCAGAGTCTCTCATGGGTCCCTGTACGGCCTCCTATTGCTGTTGTCTCCATCGCCACACTCTGCCATGTGCCGCTTTCAGGTCTCCTCACACACTGCTGGTGTGTAGAATTTTTTTACATAGGGTGCTGGCAGATTACGGGCCTCCCATAGCTGCTGCCAGGCCCCTAATCTGCCATAGGCCCCTATATACCGCCTCCTCATGCTGCTGCCAGGTCCAGAGTCTCTCATGGGTCCCTGTACGGCCTCCCATTGCTGCTGTCTCCATCGCCACACTCTGCCATGTGCCACTTTCAGGTCTCCTCACACACTGCTGGTGTGTAGAATTTTTTGACATAGGGTGCTGGCAGATTACGGGCCTCCCATTGCTGCTGCCAGGCCCCTAATCTGCCATAGGCCCCTATATACCGCCTCCTCATGCTGCTGCCAGGTCCAGAGTCTCTCATGGGTCCCTGTACGGCCTCCCATTGCTGCTGTCTCCATCGCCACACTCTGCCATGTGCCACTTTCAGGTCTCCTCACACTGCTGGTGTGTAGAATTTTTTGACATAGGGTGCTGGCAGATTACGGGCCTCCCATAGCTGCTGCCAGGCCCCTAATCTGCCATAGGCCCCTATATACCGCCTCCTCATGCTGCTGCCAGGTCCAGAGTCTCTCATGGGTCCCTGTACGGCCTCCCATTGCTGCTGTCTCCATCGCCACACTCTGCCATGTGCCACTTTCAGGTCTCCTCACACACTGCTGGTGTGTAGAATTTTTTGACATAGGGTGCTGGCAGATTACGGGCCTCCCATTGCTGCTGCCAGGCCCCTAATCTGCCATAGGCCCCTATATACCGCCTCCTCATGCTGCTGCCAGGTCCAGAGTCTCTCATGGGTCCCTGTACGGCCTCCCATTGCTGCTGTCTCCATCGCCACACTCTGCCATGTGCCACTTTCAGGTCTCCTCACACTGCTGGTGTGTAGAATTTTTTGACATAGGGTGCTGGCAGATTACGGGCCTCCCATAGCTGCTGCCAGGCCCCTAATCTGCCATAGGCCCCTATATACCGCCTCCTCATGCTGCTGCCAGGTCCAGAGTCTCTCATGGGTCCCTGTACGGCCTCCCATTGCTGCTGTCTCCATCGCCACACTCTGCCATGTGCCACTTTCAGGTCTCCTCACACTGCTGGTGTGTAGAATTTTTTGACATAGGGTGCTGGCAGATTACGGGCCTCCCATAGCTGCTGCCAGGCCCCTAATCTGCCATAGGCCCCTATATACCGCCTCCTCATGCTGCTGCCAGGTCCAGAGTCTCTCATGGGTCCCTGTACGGCCTCCCATTGCTGCTGTCTCCATCGCCACACTCTGCCATGTGCCACTTTCAGGTCTCCTCACACACTGCTGGTGTGTAGAATTTTTTGACATAGGGTGCTGGCAGATTACGGGCCTCCCATAGCTGCTGCCAGGCCCCTAATCTGCCATAGGCCCCTATATACCGCCTCCTCATGCTGCTGCCAGGTCCAGAGTCTCTCATGGGTCCCTGTACGGCCTCCCATTGCTGCTGTCTCCATCGCCACACTCTGCCATGTGCCACTTTCAGGTCTCCTCACACACTGCTGGTGTGTAGAATTTTTTGACATAGGGTGCTGGCAGATTACGGGCCTCCTATAGCTTCTGCCAGGCCCCTAATCTGCCATAGGCCCCTATATACCGCCTCCTCATGCTGCTGCCAGGTCCAGAGTCTCTCATGGGTCCCTGTACGGCCTCCCATTGCTGCTGTCTCCATCGCCACACTCTGCCATGTGCCACTTTCAGGTCTCCTCACACTGCTGGTGTGTAGAATTTTTTGACATAGGGTGCTGGCAGATTACGGGCCTCCCATAGCTGCTGCCAGGCCCCTAATCTGCCATAGGCCCCTATATACCGCCTCCTCATGCTGCTGCCAGGTCCAGAGTCTCTCATGGGTCCCTGTACGGCCTCCTATTGCTGCTGTCTCCATCGCCACACTCTGCCATGTGCCACTTTCAGGTCTCCTCACACACTGCTGGTGTGTAGAATTTTTTGACATAGGGTGCTGGCAGATTACGGGCCTCCCATTGCTGCTGCCAGGCCCCTAATCTGCCATAGGCCCCTATATACCGCCTCCTCATGCTGCTGCCAGGTCCAGAGTCTCTCATGGGTCCCTGTACGGCCTCCCATTGCTGCTGTCTCCATCGCCACACTCTGCCATGTGCCACTTTCAGGTCTCCTCACACACTGCTGGTGTGTAGAATTTTTTGACATAGGGTGCTGGCAGATTACGGGCCTCCCATTGCTGCTGCCAGGCCCCTAATCTGCCATAGGCCCCTATATACCGCCTCCTCATGCTGCTGCCAGGTCCAGAGTCTCTCATGGGTCCCTGTACGGCCTCCCATTGCTGCTGTCTCCATCGCCACACTCTGCCATGTGCCACTTTCAGGTCTCCTCACACTGCTGGTGTGTAGAATTTTTTGACATAGGGTGCTGGCAGATTACGGGCCTCCCATAGCTGCTGCCAGGCCCCTAATCTGCCATAGGCCCCTATATACCGCCTCCTCATGCTGCTGCCAGGTCCAGAGTCTCTCATGGGTCCCTGTACGGCCTCCTATTGCTGCTGTCTCCATCGCCACACTCTGCCATGTGCCACTTTCAGGTCTCCTCACACACTGCTGGTGTGTAGAATTTTTTGACATAGGGTGCTGGCAGATTACGGGCCTCCCATTGCTGCTGCCAGGCCCCTAATCTGCCATAGGCCCCTATATACCGCCTCCTCATGCTGCTGCCAGGTCCAGAGTCTCTCATGGGTCCCTGTACGGCCTCCCATTGCTGCTGTCTCCATCGCCACACTCTGCCATGTGCCACTTTCAGGTCTCCTCACACACTGCTGGTGTGTAGAATTTTTTGACATAGGGTGCTGGCAGATTACGGGCCTCCCATAGCTTCTGCCAGGCCCCTAATCTGCCATAGGCCCCTATATACCGCCTCCTCATGCTGCTGCCAGGTCCAGAGTCTCTCATGGGTCCCTGTACGGCCTCCCATTGCTGCTGTCTCCATCGCCACACTCTGCCATGTGCCACTTTCAGGTCTCCTCACACACTGCTGGTGTGTAGAATTTTTTGACATAGGGTGCTGGCAGATTACGGGCCTCCTATAGCTGCTGCCAGGCCCCTAATCTGCCATAGGCCCCTATATACCGCCTCCTCATGCTGCTGCCAGGTCCAGAGTCTCTCATGGGTCCCTGTACGGCCTCCCATTGCTGCTGTCTCCATCGCCACACTCTGCCATGTGCCACTTTCAGGTCTCCTCACACACTGCTGGTGTGTAGAATTTTTTGACATAGGGTGCTGGCAGATTACGGGCCTCCTATAGCTGCTGCCAGGCCCCTAATCTGCCATAGGCCCCTATATACCGCCTCCTCATGCTGCTGCCAGGTCCAGAGTCTCTCATGGGTCCCTGTACGGCCTCCCATTGCTGCTGTCTCCATCGCCACACTCTGCCATGTGCCACTTTCAGGTCTCCTCACACTGCTGGTGTGTTCAATTTTTTGACATAGGGTGCTGGCAGATTACGGGCCTCACATTGCTGCTGCCAGGCACGTAATCTGCCATGGGCCCCCGTACCGACTCCTCATGCTGTGACGTTGCAACAAGGTGGAATTCAACCCTACATATGTTAGACCGCCTTTACGAACAGCGAAAGGCCATCACAGATTTCCTGATGTTAAAAGCGGATAAAGGTACTCCCTGTGTAACTTAGATGTCAGCCATTGGCAGCTCATGCGTGACACCTGCGCTTGCTCAGGCCCTTTGAGGAGGCCACGCTATTCGTGAGTCGGCAGCACTATGGGATGAACGACGTCATTCCTCTGTTGCATGTCCTGGAACAAACGCTGTTAACAATGGCTGGTCAGGGTGCGGTAGACGTGGCGCACAGATCTCAACGCCACATGACCCCTGTGGGGGCAGGACAGGAAGAAGAGGAGGAGGTAGAGGAGGACATTGGTGCTCAGGAATTATTGAGTGAAATGGGTGGTTTTTCCACTCAGCGGACAGGAGTGGAAGAGCAGGAGCATCTGGTAGAGGAGGAGGAGGAGACAGAGGACCCAGACGCACCGTGGCAGTATGCTGTGGAGATGGAGGTAGGGAGTCCCTCGCATTCCTTGGCACAAATGGCCCATAGCATGCTCGCTTGCTTGCGTACCGACAGCCGAATAATAACCATCAGACAGAGGGATGACTTTTGGCTGTCCACCTTGTTGGACCCTCGCTACCGTTCAAAAATGGTGGCCTTTTTCACACCTGCTGAGAGGGAGGCCAAAATAACGTACTATAAAAACCACCTATGTAGTCAGCTGGTCTCTGCCTTTCTGCGCCAACGTCCATCCTCAGACACTGTGGGCCCTGTGCGCTCGCGTTCCGCTGCCATGGCAGCAGGGGAGGGGTGGGGTGGTAGGAGCAGTGGCAGCTCCACCAGCAGCGGCTGCCTCAGTCTGCAGTCGATGATGAGTAGCTTTCTTCACCAGCGCAGTGAGGAAACTACTAACCAGCCGCAGCAGCAGCAGCATCAGGTGGACCTGGAGCAGAACCTCAAACAACAGGCTTAGGCCTACTTGGACAGCACCCTGCCAACCGAGGTAGACAATCCCCTTGACTACTGGGCAACAAAACTTGACCTTTGACCCCAACTAGCTGAATTTGCCCTTGAAAGGCTGTCATGCCCGGCCAGTAGCGTGGCATCGGAGCGCGTGTTTAGTGCGGCAGGAGGTATTGCAACTCCGCGGAGGACACGACTGTCCACCCAAAGTGTGGAGAGACTCACGTTTGTGAAAATGAATCAGGCGTGGATTAGTCTGGATTTCAAACCACTAGTTCCTGACACAACTGACTAAATCCGCCATGAATCATGCCCCAAACATGTGCCACTTTCAGGTCTCCTCACACACTGCTTGTGTTTTCAATTTTTTGACATAGGGTGCTGGCAGATTACGGGCCTCCCATAGCTGCTGCCAGGCCCCTAATCTGCCATGGGCCCCTATATACCGCCTCCTCATGCTGCTGCCAGGTCCAGAGTGTCTCATGCCATGTGCCACTTTCAGGTCTCCTCACACACTGCTGGTGTGTTCAATTTTTTGTCATAGGGTGCTGGCAGATTACGGGCCTCCTATAGCTGCTGCCAGGCCCCTAATCTGCCATGGGCCCCTATACCGCCTCCTCATGCTGCTGCCAGGTCCAGAGTCTCTCATGGGTCCCTGTACGGCCTCCCATTGCTGCTGTCTCCATCGCCACACTCTGCCATGTGCCACTTTCAGGTCTCCTCACACACTGCTGGTGTGTTCCATTTTTTGTCATAGGGTGCTGGCAGATTACGGGCCTCCCATTGCTGCTGCCAGGCCTGTAATCTGCCATGGGCCCCCGTACCGCCTGGTCACGCTGCTGCTGGGTCCACAGTGTGACATGGGTCCTTGTACCGCCTCCCATTGCTCCCACTGCATGTGCCACTTTCAGGTCTCCTCACACTCCTGCTGGTTTCCATTTTGTCATAGGTTGCTGTATGGCCTCCCATTGCTGCTGCCTCCACCGCCACACTGTGGCTCCAAACACTGGTTTTGGCCCCGTGACTCCCCAAATGAGTGAAGTGTGCGGTGATTCTAAGATCGACGGCACTCATCTGCATGTCATACTGAGTGACAGTATTATTTCTCTTCCCCAGCAGACTCCAAGGGCATTTAAATTAAAGGTACAGTGTTCTGCACTAATATTAAGTCTCTCTGAAGCCTAGAAACACCCTTTTTTAAGTTAAATTCACAGCGAATTTATTCGACTCGAATCGAATATTGTCCACGAATTCGCCGAATCAGTCGAATCGAATTTTTCATTTCTTCGCTCATCTCTAATTATGAACATATAATCAGTGCCTATAAGAAATGTATCTGTATTGCACATAGTAGCCAAAACATTATTTTATATCTGACACCTTTTACTTTATTATTTTGCTGATCTCTACCTGTGTAGTTCAGGTTATGAACAATTTTTTTTTATGATGCCTACTGTAGACGGGACATGAAATATGAAAATTAGAGAATTTATTTTCATATGCCCATAACATATGTGAAGAGTGATGCCCTCTCAATAACATTTCACTATGTTAAATGATATTACCGCATCAATTATTGTCAGAATCATCTATTGTAGTAACTTGTTGCCTGCGTTATATGCAGGGATACTACTAAACGATACTAGAAATCAATCCAAAAGAACAAACGAAACCAGCGCTCAAATCTTCATGCAGACTAGAAGGAATTCTCAATTGCAAACTTTGAGGTGCAATCTCAATGGGAATTCTTGATACTGGTGAACAGAGCTCTGAAGAAGGGAGTTTGTCTCCCGAAACGCATTAGCCTATCCCTATAAGGGTTCAGTATTCCATTGGACTGACATTATGGACTACCTGCTCTGTTTTTATTCTCTTTTGGTTTGTGAGTATATATCTATATGTTGTTTTTTGTTTTAATAAATACGTGGTGTACCATGGTAATGCACGATGAAAGTGCTCCCTTGTTTGCTTTTGTTCACCGATACTAGAAATCAGACAGGAGCTGAAATAGTCATAGGAGATGACTACATGAGACTGTACTCATGTACTGGTGGCACCCTTCTGAACGCCTTACCACCCGTAATCTTTTTATCTGTAATAATCAATACCTTTCAGGAGGTATTTAAAGTTAAAAAAAAAATACATTGAAAATGTCTTTCTTTGTTCCCCCAACTTCCATAGCTGCCATTAGCCCTTGCATGAGGTCAATAACACACATCCTAATAAGGCCCAGTACACACAATTAAAGTGGTTCTAAAGCCTGGACATTTTTACCTTAATGCATTCCCTGCATCAAGGCAAGAAATGTCCCAGTGTTTGTATTGCCTCCCACCCCCCTTTATACTTACCTGAGTCCTATCACAATCCAGTGGCATGCCCGCCTGTAGCATCTATGTCACTCCTCTCTGCTCACAGAGGCAGCAGTGGGTGCCATTGGCTCATGCTGCTGTCAATCAAATCCCAAGAGCAGAGAGCAGGGGTGGGGCTAAGCTGTGCTGCATGTGTAAATAGACAAACACAAACCAGCTTGGGATTGAGCCCTCAGGTGTGCTTCCATAACAAGCAGCTTGCTATGTGGGCACACAAAGAAGAACCAAGAGCGCCCACGAGGGACCCCAGAACCCAGAAGAGGAACTTTGGGGCTGCTCTGTGCACAACCATTGCACAGAGCAAGTAAGTATAACATGTTAGTTGGTGCTTGTTCCTGTCTATGGCTGCCCTGAGCATAACCACCCCGCTCAGGATAGATAAGTCAGCTAAGCCACTGCAGGAGATTTGACAGACAAATACCAGATAAACTGCGTACCCAGTATTGTTATGATTTAGCCCATATAATAAATACAGCCCTGATTGCAAGATACAGTATTTCAGATAGTACATGTTGTGTTTAAGGAGTATGCTGATTGGTTGTTACACAAAAGCTTTTTGGGGGAATCCTACAAATGTGTAATGATTTATAGACTGTGAAAAGAAAATACTTGTGCTATATTTACCCTTGCTTTCTGCTGTAACTTACTTTTTAATAGTTGGCTTAAAAACTGAAAATGACTGTAAACAGACGTCACTATGTAACCAAAGACACAATAACCCAAGTTGGCACTGCTGCTGTCCTCTTTATTTACCAAGCCAAGGGAACACACAAGTTCATTGAAATCTTATCTATGATGTGAAAACATATACACTTTCTTCCTTACCGGAGAACCACAGTGTAACACAGCGTTCTGATACTGATCAAGTCATTGTATACCTGCTGGTGCCAGTTTAAATAGAATTGGTGGAGTGCTACAAACGAGGGATCGAAATGTTTGTTATACTCTCAAAATATGCTTTGATAGTATACATTTTGAATCTGTACTTCTAATAAGAAATATTGACTGAACTTAGTAAAAATACATGAAGCATAAATATACTTTTATTACTGGAAGATGCATCAGGGTTACATTGCTAGAGACTTTGAAAGGCGGAGGAGTAATTTGGCAGTTTTGTGACTGGGGCACAAGAAAGGTAAAAATATGGTACAAACCTGAGCCTTGAAAAACTCAGCAGGTCCTTTCCTAGCTCATGTTTTCATACAGGAAGTACTGCGATGTAATGTACCTTCATGATAACACCTGGTGCTTTAGTCGTTTTTTGATTAATTCATGCAGTTGTAAGGGAAGTATAACAAAGAAGATCTGCTCCACTTCCATTGTCCTCTGTTCTGAAGAAGAATACCAGTGCTAGGAAAGGTTTCCATGACCAAATCTGGATGATCCTAGGATTCGAAAAAACCTAACTTGTTCCAACTTTAAAAAAGGGTCTTCATCTTAGTTATGATTAAGGCCTTGTTCACACAGATATCCTTAACCTCCTTGGCGGTATGATTCTTTCCGATTTTTTGTGCTGAAAGCGGTACCATTTTTTTGCATGGAAATATGTAGTTTTTTATTGTAGGCTGTAATTTTTAGGAATAACTCACTGAAATCTGTACGAACAAGAGTCTATTAAACATTCCGGATATAAAAAAATTTGAAACACGAAATCATAAATTATAATTTAATAAATAATCATAAAAAATAATAATATAATAATAATAAATTTAATTCAATAATAGAATCAAACCAAAAACACTGAAATTTGAAATACAGAGGCAAATTCGCACATCGCTGAGCAAAGTCGCAAAATCGCTTTCAGTGTCTGATGACAAATTTCCCCACGAATCATTATCACTCAATTCTGCAAGTGGTTCTGATTTACTATCGCTGTTCTAAAACCGCTTTTGACGTAAAGGGACGCTTTTTGGACGCCATGGACTTTTCTAAGTTTCCAGGCAGAAAGAACATTCAAAATGCAGGCAGGGCACAGGACAAAGCAGTAGGGACAAAATATATTTGAAATGCATTGAAACAGCAATAACAGCAAAAATGAAATTTTTAAAAACTTTCACATTTCCCACCGGTTCCGGCACCCGTACGTCCCGATGTCACAGGGACAGGAACACAGAAGCCGGATGCCGGCATCGGCTGGAGGAGATGGCTGGGGATGCTGCAAGGGACACATCGCGGGAGCGAAGGACAAGGTAAGTGCTGCAGGGACCCCCCAGAGCAACGCCGCATGGTAAGCCCAAGTGTAGCTCGGGGTTACCGCTCTTGGTATAGAAATTTTACCCCGAGCTACACTCGGGATTACCGCTAAGGAGGTTAAAGGAGAAGAATAGCCAAAGCCCTTTTGGCTGTACTTTTCCTGTGGATCTCAGGAGTGCAGTTCGTTCTGCACTCCTGTGACCCGTTATAAGCTGACCGCGAGCTGAAGCCCGTTGTCGGCTGACGTCACTCAGCTGGTCCAGGCTGGGGAAAGATCCTGACTTTAATATTGGGATTCACCCCAGAGTTTGGAGTCGCACCTGGCTCAGCCTCTCAGCGATCTGCTGGGAACCTGAGCCAGTCATTCCCTTCCCCTCCACAGCCCAGCACTCGAGTGAGCTCGGGAGGGGGGGCAGAGCAGACAGCAGTGACAGTCACTGCTCTCTGTTCAGAACAGCTGTGAGAACTCAGCAGTCATGTGATCACCTTTAGAGCCATCGGGAGACAGATGCAGCATCAGGCCGATGCTGCATCTACCTAGGTATATATGATTTGGGGAAAAAAAGGAATTCCCATGCTTCTCTTTTAAGCACGTGCCTTGGAAAGGGCCAACTGTGTTTTTTCATATTGGAATGCACAGGTGTTCCTTGCATCCCCATGCCGGCAGTCCCATTCATGTCAATTGGGACATAGTGCCTGCATAGACACAGCTGCTGCTTCCAATTTGACAGCCAGGCAGATGAGTGGCCCAAATGTACATTGTCTTTACATCTGCACTCACACGGCTGTCAAATTGGGAGTAGTAGCTTGGCTGTGTCCATGTAGCTGCTGTGTCTCAATGGGACTGCATGTATAAGGATACATTGAACACTTGTGCATCCCTGTTCAAGGTAACACAGCCCTTGCACAGATGTACACATTACTACTCCCATGTGAACAAGGCCTAAGACCCTTTTTTAGGGTTGAAACATGTTAGTAGATGTAGGCTTTTAGTTGTATACCTTTGTATGGCTAAACCACATTTTTTTGGAACCTTAGACTGTGTGCGAGATATATATCCATATATACTTCGCATTTGTTTGGGACGGCAGGGACAGATTTAATAAACTGGACATAAACTAGCTCTCATTGGAGAACTGGCTGTCATGTATCTAAGAAAGCATTCCTGAGAAATGCAGAGCAACACCTCTGCATAATTGCCATAGAGGAGTTGGAAGCTGCTGCACAACATGACAGCTGAGCACGGTAGCCAAGGAGTGAAAGGATAATGTAGGTGCTAAAATGAAAGGGGAAACAAAGCAGAAATCAACCAACATGGAAGACAAAGAATAGAAGGGCATATAAATGAACAAAGAAAAAAAAAAAGGATTATGAGCATAGTGTGAAACAAAATGAAGCGTGACTCAAAAGGCAAAAGAGAAAACTATTCGTTTTTTACTTAATTTTCTAGTATTTAGTAATTAGTAGTATTATAGACTGTTCTGGATAGTTCTGATCATTATAGGTTTGCACATACATACATTTACTTCTTTCCTTTCTTCCTCAGGTAAATATGAAATAATGCTTATTGTATCTTATACATTTGTGTTTATTAAAATCTTACAAATTTTAAGCTTCTTAATAAAAATGTATTTACATATATACAAAATAACTGCAATAAATAAATATATATATACATACATAAACAAAAACAAGCTTAACAGCTTCCCGTCCGCCCTATAGCCAAAATACTGCTACAGGGCGGCACGAGTATGCAAAATCACGTATATATACATGATTTTGCATTTCCGGGTACGGGACGCACGCGGGGTGAGCGCGTGCCCTACCCGCAACACCATTCGCGGCTGTCAATCATTACTCGCCAGCACCCGGTGATTGCCGAGGATGTTCGACAAAACAAACAAACAGTTCTCCCTGTTAGCTCATGCACTCTGCTTTGCATGGCTGTGCACAGCACAGTTATACAAATCAGTGTGCTTACAGTGAAGCACAAACACACAGCCCCATAGTAAAAAAAACTCCAAGCACACAGTTAACCCTTTGATCACCCCTCATGTTAACCCCTTCCTGCCCAGTGCCATTAGTACAGTGTCAGTATTTTTCTTTTGGCATTGATCTTTTTTTTAGCACTGATCACTGTATTGGTGTCAGTCAGTTCCCTCCAGTGTCAGAATGCCCTCTGCACTCCCGTTATAAGTCTCTGATTGCTGCCATTACTAGTAAAAATAAGAAAAAAAATACAAAATTTTAGTATGTATACCGCCATTTGTAAACACTATAACTTTCAGGTAAACCAATTCATTTACACGTATTGGAATTTTTTTTTTCCAAAGACATTTAGCAGAATACATTTTGGCTAAAATTTCTTTTTTATAGGACAAAAATAAAAACCACATAGGTGATAAAATACCACCAAAATAAAGCTCAATTCGTGGGAAAAAAGGATGTAAATTTAATTTGGATGCAGAATTGCATGACCACGCAATTGTCAGCGCCATAACACAAAAAATGGCCTGGTCAGGAAGGGGGGTAAATCCTTAGGAGGGAAAGTGGTTAAATTAGCCTAGGATATAAAAAACAGAAAGGTTTTTATTTTGCCAAAAAAACTCAAATAGATCTATATACAAAATAAACATATTTTTATTATTTTTATTATGATCATTATTATAATTATAAATTATATTACCACAACAAAACCCTACCTCAACCTAAACACAAACCCAGACTAAGAAGGTTTTAAACATTTAACCCATGCATGCAGCATTTCCAAAAATCTGATCATATTAAATCTAGGGAGTGTAAAACGACAGAAAGAAAAACTGCAAACCCAGAGACAGATAGCAGCTACATAGACCTGACATTCCTCCACACCTTTGTCCAGGCCTTCCTTTGTTTCAGCCAGCAGTTGAAGCTTGTGCATGTTGTCCTCTGTCTACTTTGCTGTAAAAGGAGAGAAAGTTACTGAAAAGAAATACCTACTACTTTGCTTTCTCCTTTGAAATAAATAAATAGTATTCTGCAAATCCTGTCATGTAATACTTGGTTATTTGTTAAAGAAAGATTGTATACATAGTTAAACAAAAGAGAAATGCGCTAAAACATAATTTAAAAAATAAAAATAAATTTGACCCAAACTAACCATTATAGTTTCCAATTTGCAGAGTAAAAAAAAACAGGAGGCATTGAAATGAAAAAAATTTTATTGCTCAGCCCAACTAAGACAAAAAATGGTAGTAAAGTAATACCTAACCTGTGGTCGAGCTTCAACTATATCTTTTTAGTTCCATTATTTTTATTATTATCAGACTATGAACATTTGTTGCAATTATGTGGCCCATACCAAATTCGTATAATGTTATTGGTAACAGTTAGACATGTGCATGTCAGAAATTTCTGTTTCATTTCGGATACATTTGTTCATTCAAGAATTTCATTTTGTCATATTTGATATGTTGAACCGGTTCATTTTTGAAATTTGTTTCATATCTTCAGCATTCATTTTGTATATTTGTTGGTCTGGGTGGATTCAAACAAATTATGCAGCTACAGTATATATTCTATTCTATTGTAGTCTAGTCTATTTTTCTATTCTATCTTTTTCTTTTGTTTTATTATCTTATATCCTATTTCTTTACATTCTGTTCTATCCTATTGTTTTATTATGCTCTATTCTATTCTTTTTTATTCTACTTGGTTTTATTCTACTCTATTTTTTTTTTTCTATTTTGTTCTATAAAGCAGCATAAGTAGGAGTTATCATCTTAACTTTTATACCTTACTGTATTGCAATATGTTTCCATTTTTAATTCAAATTAATTTTCAAACTCAAATTCATTTTCAAATTCGGATAATTCGCTTTGTTATAGTTTTTTCCAGATTCATTGAAATTTGTTACAATACATCTGAATAATGAAAATTTTGTCCTAATTCGTAAAATAATAAATCACACATGTCTAGTACACGTAAATTCTAATACTGAATAATTCTATAGGTCTGATCCTATACTGAATAGGGTCAGCTGTGGTGAGGGTGACGCGAATATACATGTCAAATCAGGTATTAGTTTAAACACTGATCCAAAAACACCTAAGGCTCTTTCAGCCCAATTCTAAGGCTTTTTGAAGCTGCTTAGCTCTATACAGACATTTCTAGGAATCTACCTGTTATACCCATAGCAATTGTTCTGCTTTTATTCTACAAAGTATCTTTATGAAACATTTATTTTCAAATAATTAAATTCTTAGCATGTACAGTTGTGACCAAAATTATTCAACCCCCAATGCTGTAAAGGGGTTTAGGGACTATAGTGTACATTTGGAATTGTATTCAGAATCAAATCCTACAAGGACGTTGTAACTACCCAAATGCAACTAAAATGACATCAATTGTTTATGTAATACAGTAGTAAATGGTTCTTATGTGGTTTCTTCATTGCCACAATTATTCAACCCCTTAAAGACTACCACTCTGAAGAACAGAGGTTCATACAGGTGCTTTCCATCAGGTATTGAAAACACCTGTGGATGTCACCGAGCAGCAATCAAGCATAATAAGCACCAATTAGGCAGCTTTAAAATGACTGTGATACTCAGCTCCTTCTAGACATTTACTGGTGTGGTTACAAACATGGTGAAGGCAAGAGAATGGTCCAGGAAGACAAGAGAAGAGGTGATTTCTCTTCACAGGAAGGGCAATGGCTATAAGAAGATTGCAAAGATGTTAAACATACCAAGAGACACCTTAGGAAGCATCATTCGCAAATTCAAGGCAAAGGGCACTGTTGAAACGCTACCTGGTCGTGGCAGAAAGAAGATGCTGACTTCGACTGCTGTGCGCTACCTGAAGCGTAGAGTGGAGAGAAGTCCCCGTGTGACTGCTGAGGAACTGAGAAAAGATTTGTCAGATGTGGGTACAGAAGTTTCAGCCCAGACAATAAGACGCACACTGCGTAATGAAGGCCTCCGTGCCAGAACTCCCAGGCGTACCCCCTTGCTGTCTCCAAAGAATAAGAAGAGTCGACTGCAGTATGCCAAAAGCCATGTGGACAAACCACAAAAGTTGTGGGATAGTGTTCTGTGGACTGATGAAACAAAATTAGAACTGTTTGGGCCCATGGATCAACGCTATGTTTGGAGGAGGAAGAACAAGGCCTATGATGAAAAGAACACCTTGCCTACTGTGAAGCATGGTGGAGGGTCAATCATGCTTTGGGGCTGTTTTGCTTCTGCAGGTACAGGGAAGCTTCAGCGTGTGCAAGGTACCATGAATTCTCTTCAGTACCAGGAGATATTGGATGGAAACGTGATGCAGTCCGTCACACACCTGAGGCTTGGGAGACGTTGGACCTTTCAACAGGACAATGATCCCAAGCATACCTCCAAGTCCACTAGAGCATGGTTGCAGAGGAAAGGCTGGAACATTTTGGAGTGGCCATCGCAGTCACCAGACTTAAATCCGATTGAGAACCTCTGGTGGGACTTAAAGAAAGCAGTTGCAGTGCGCAAGCCTAAGAATGTGACTGAACTGGAGGCCTTTGCCCATGAAGAATGGGCGAAGATACCCGTAGATCGCTGCAAGACACTTGTGTCAAGCTATGCTTCACGTTTAAAAGCTGTTATAACTGTAAAAGGATGCTGTACTAAGTACTAAGATTGAATGTCACTTGGGGGTTGAATAAAACTGATAATGCTGTGAGCACAGAAAAGACATTTGTGGTTATTTCATTATAACTGTTATGTTATATTTGTCTGACCTACAAGTGCCTCTTTAATGTAAATGTAAGCAAGATGACTGAATGATCAAAAGCAATGTCAAACTGGCCAAAACACTCAATTTCAGTGGGGGTTGAATAATTTTGGTCACAACTGTATTGCTGTATTTCTGTCAAAAGAACTAAGACTGGACCAGGGGCGGACTGACAACTCATGGGGCCCCCAGGCAATAGGGGATCATGGGGCCCATATGTCCTTGCCCAAACTCAAAAAAGCCTATGAAAAAGGTACCAGGGGCATCTCATGGGGCCCCCTACTGAACCGGGGCCCTCGGGCAGTGCCCAAGTTTTCAAATGGTCAGTCCGCCCCTGGACTGGACCTTAATAGGGCAAAACATCTTCCCAGAATTGATAGAATGTTCCATAAGGAAAGTAAGGTTCATCAGAGCCTTTCAATGGCCCAGAGAAGAAACCCTGCATGGAATAAGAATTAACACTTTATTTTGTAAGCTCCTTTGTCAAATGTCAACAATTACTAGCATGAATTTTTTTTATAGAAGTATTTCTGTTGTTGAACTAGACAAATCAGAAGGTATAAACCCCAATAATTCAATCAGTGGGGGATATTGTAAGGCATAAAAAGTTTTACAGTGAGGATCTTCCACATTGGAAGGCATCTTTCACACTAGCAGTATCTCTTACTGACCCAGTGCAAAACATTTTGGCCATGGGAATGTGTACTGATCCAAGCGGCACTGTTTCTTGTAGGTGGATGGTAAGGGGAAGGGGGGCGGTAAAACACAGATCAACCGCCTGATTCTACTGCCCCATGGCCAGTCATGTGAAAGGAGCTTTAGTCCTTAAAGCAGTAAATAATGGTGGTGAAGCGCTAATATATAAATCTATTGATATATATTTATACACAAAGTGCTGGATGCGTGATATTTCAAGTGATAAGTGCAAAAACACGGTCCCAACACAAGGTGCAAAAACACACATGTGCAAAAAAGTCCATGCAGAAGTAGTAAATATATGTGCTTCAGTTGTCACTCCACAAAATTATTTCTGTGCTTATGCGACACACAGGTGGATCGATATCCATAAATGGCCAGATTGCCCTCTCACCTCCTTACCATGACCCCTCAGGGCCACAACGCTTTGTACAGCAACACACTCCACACCATGCGACTTTACATGAACCCGGCTCCAATGGCTCCGCAGTTGTAATTCTCCCTTCTAATGGCAGTCACCGCAGCATAAACTCTTAGGTATACACCATTTATACCCAGGCCATATAGGAGTAAACAAAAGAGACCTCCATAGTGCAACTCTTATTTATTTCTTATCAGAAAAAACGCCAAATGAACACTCACGGTATGCTGGTTCGAAAAGAGCAGTTTCCCATGTGTTATGGGTGTATTGGAGTCAATGAGAGTAATAAGATGGCGCCATACCGGAAGTGCCGCCCCTGAATCTACCCATCAACTAACTACGATCAATGGGTAGATCACGTTCGACGGGTTTGCCGACCCTGGAATAGGTGCACTGAAATTTTAAACTAAACATTCCCAAATGCTGCCATGCAGTATAAAGCCCATTTGATACTAACATGTCCACTGAGAATAAAGTATGTGTGTCTATTTGTAAGGGACCTGAGCAGAACAATTTACATTTTAAGGTCCTGGTCTCTGTGTCATAGGACTGGTAACTGTAAAGAAACAGAGAGCTGCCTTAGTGCAAAACAACAGATTGTTCTGACAAACACATGAATTATCTGCTATGCCACATATTTTTTAATTAAGATTTAAAAAAAATAGCAAAGGTAAGTTCTACATGCATCTCCTTAAATTCAGCATCATTCTTCCATAAAATAACCTTGTGTGTGGTGATTAGGTGACGGTCTGTCTAAGGAAAGATATCTGACTTCTGTTAAATCCACTAGAAGAGTAAATGGCCTAACCATACTGATTCCATAAATACTATATATTTACACAGTTTATAGAGCATGTGTGTATACAGTATATGCAATATATTAGACAGAAATGGAGATTATGATGTTTTCTGTTCTGAGTTGTTTTTTGAGGAACTTGAGATTTATATTTGTTTAGTATCCTAATTGTTCTTAATGTTCAAGGAGCGAATTAAAAGTCAATGAGAAGCGTAGGCAGTTTTAGTGAATGAGCAAACACCTTTAATGGGACATTAGGGAAAGTACCTGAGTAAACTCAGTGAAGTTCATTATAAAATACCAGAACATAAAGACAAAGGACAGCTCGTTAAGGACATCAAGCAACTGGTTTTGTATAGCCACCTAATGAAATTCATTTTAAATCATCAAACAAGTAATTAGTGTTTACTTTCAGGATGTAAAAGAATTCCGTGAAACAAAGGATACAGGGTCACAATGGTACTAAGAAGGAACCTGGTTGTAAATCCACGTTAGCCTATATTAGCCTATGTCATCACAGGCAGCTATATGACACATTTTAGGGTATGTCTTTCTACATTTGCAAAAATTCTCCTATCAAAGACACTTCCTCTCTTCTACACATTTTTCCCACTCTTTCCTGTTTACATAGTTCTGCGTTGTTACAAATTCCCTTGTGAAAATATATATCATCCCTCTGCTAAATATACTAGCTCATGGCCTCCTACCTCCTACCGCCTCTAACTTTTTTCTTCCATAATCAGTTTCTAAACTGATTATTTCATAAACAGCATGCTTCCTTCTAAACATCATTTATCATGGTCCATTTTTTGTCTGGAACTGGCTTTATTCTTTCAAACTTCACACTCCCTGCTTCTAACCTTCTCTTGAGTCCAACTCAGGGGCATACAAGAAAGGGTGACAACCCTGCAGCTGAAGTGAGTAAACATGGTCTCCCTACCCACATGGAAGAAAATATATTTGAAATATATTTAAAAAATATTCTTCCCAAATATATTGACATATATTTGAAATGCTACAATTTTGTCCATATTCAATATATTTCAATATATATATATATATATATATATATGTATTTATATATATATATATACCAGGGGCGGACTGACAACTCATGGGGCCCCCTGGGCAATAGGGGATCATGGGGCCCCTGTGTCCTTGCCCAAACTCAAAAAAGCCTATGAAAAAGGTACCAGGGGCATCTCATGGGGCCCCCTACTGACCCCAGGCCCTCGGGCACTGCCCGAGTTTCCAAATGGTCAGTCCGCCCCTGATATATACTGTATGTTGAAATGCGTTTTTATTACAAGATATATGAAAAATATTTTTTAAAATACATTTCAAATATACTGTATGTCTTTAAAAATACAAATCTACATTTTTGGAATGCATTTCCAACTATTTGTACAAATATATGTTAAAATGACTTTCTTATATGTTAAAAAAAATCTGAAGAATATATTTTAAAAAATATATATTTTTAAAAATATTTATTTTTTAAATATATTCTTCTATTCTTCAGATTTTTTTAACATATTAAAAAATTTATTTTAACAGATATTTTTACATATATCTGTAAATGCATTCCAAAAATGTAGATTTGTATTTTGAAAGACATACAGTATAATTGAAATGTATTTTTAAAAATATTTTCATATACTTTGCAATAGAAACACATTTCAACATATATATATTGAATATGGCCAAAATTGTAGCATTTCAAATATATGTCAATATGTTTGGGAAGAATATTTTTAAAATGTATTTCAAATATATTTTTCTTCCATATGGGTAGGGAGGAAAGTGTCTGTGAATACACCTTACTGGTAAGATCACCAGGCACAATTTAGAGCTGAACACCAGGAGTGATCTTACATTGGTCCAGCTGGGTTGCAATTAATCCTTCAAAGCTCATGTGCCCTGGGGCTACTGGGGATGCAGAAATTCACTGTAGTAGCCTACAGAGTAGTCCCTACAGCTCATATACTGTCAGTGCTGGTCTCAACCTGGTGCTGATTGAATGTCTTGTCTTCTGTATACTGATTGCTTGCTCAACAACTCCACTATTCGGAGAACATCTTGTATTCTGTATTCTTTTCAATGAATACATAGCATTTTCTCATTGGACAAAGCACAGAGGGAGGGCAGATGGCATCAAAATCTCTACCTCCACCAATCAAAGAACACTTTGTATTCATTGAAAAAAAAAAAGACAATCTCTAAATTGAGGAGATGTTCAGTAAGTGACCCCCCCCCCCCATGGTAAATATTCAGAAGGCCATTCACTTGAGCGGCAGCCAAAAGAGACCAGAACTGACTGTATGCAGCTCAGGCTATTAGAGTGAATTTCTGCACCCCTATACAGGATTAGATTAACCAAGCATGGATGTAAATTGAGAAAACAATATCATTCTTGGCGCTTAGCTCTTACTGAAAGCAGGAAATGCTTTGACTAGGACTGTGGACACCTAAACAATCTATATGACCTTTTTGACATCCCACTCCAAAAACCATGGTCCTTAACCACTTCAGCCCTGGAAGATTTACCCCCCTTCATGACCAGGCCATTTTTTACGTTACAGCGCAGCGTTACTTTAACACTGTCACTGTATTAAATGAAACTAGCTGTGAAGGGGTTAACATCTAGGGCAATCAAAGGGTTAAATATGTGCATAACTAGTGTTTTACTGTGTGCCATGTGCTGTTTTTACTAACACATGTGCTGGAACAACAATCCAGCACATCACTGGTGACAGGGCACAGCTCTGCCTTGTTTACAAGTCATGCTCCTCGGTGATCAATGGGTGCCGGCACTCATCCATTGGCAGGCAAGTGTTGATTGGCTTCTGCTGTGTCAAATCACAGCAGAACCAGCGCTCTGGAAGTGCAAAATCACGTTTTTATATAAGATTTTGCACAGAACGTCCGCCCTATTGCAGATTAACAAATAAGTTGCCCCCTTCTCCCCCCTTTTTGTCTCTATCAGTCTCCACTTTCTGGGAAGGCTTTTGCACAAAAGATTTTGAAGTGTGCCTGTGAGAATTTGTGACAATTCAGCCAAAAGTTGTGCTCAGTTACCAATGTTGGATGAGACAACCAGGCTCTCAATCAGTGCTGTAATTCATTCCAAAGGAGTACAATAGGGTTGAGTTCACGACTTTATTTAGGTCATTTGGGTTCCTCCACATCAAATTTGTTAAACCATGTCTTTATTGACCTAATTTTGTGTAAAAATGGTACACTCATGCTGTATCAAAAAGGTCCTTCCCCAAACCAATATCACAAGTTTGAAAGCCTAAAAATGTTTGTACTGTATACTGTAGCATTATCAGTACTCCTTACTAAAAATAAATTAAACTCAGTAAATTGGAGGGATGTCCAGGGCAGATGCTAGACTTTTTTGCACCCTAGACAAGACCAGCTACTTGGGCCCCCTCTACCCCCCCGGGCAAAAAAAGCCCCATAACATATAAACCACTTCTGTTGCGCACTATAGCAGAAATACTGCTACAGGGCGGCACGGGTATATATACATGATTTTGCAGTTCCGGGTGGGGAACATGTGCCATATCCACGCCACCATTCGCAGCCTCGGCTATCAATCACCGAGTCCCAGCTGGTGATTCCCCGCCGGCACCCGGCGATCTCCGAGGATTTCAGACAGAGGAGAGACCTGTATGTAAACAATACAGATATCTCCCCTGTCAGCTTCTGCACACTGCTTTGTATGGCTCTGCTATGCAGAGCCATGCAAAGCAGTGTGCTTACAGTGAAACACTAACACACAGCATTCATAGTAAAACAAAGCAGTGTGCTTACAGTGAAACACTAACACACCGCCCCCATAGTAAAACAGCACACAGCACACAGTTATCACTTTGATCGCCTCACTTGTTAACCCCTTCCTGCCCAGTGCCATTAGTACAGTGTCAGCGCTTTTTATTAGCCCTGATCACTGTATTGGTGTCACTGGGGATGTCAGTGACGCCAAGTCAGTTCCCCCCAGTGTAAGAATGCCCACCGTAGTCCAGCTATCAGTTGCTGATTGCCACCATTACTAGTAAAAAAAAAAAATCCAGTATCTATACCGCCATTTATAAATATTATAACTTTTACATAAACCAAATAATTTACTGTACACGTATTGGGATTTTCTTTTAGGAAAGACATGTAGCTGAATACATTTTGGACTAAATTTATGACGAAATTAGATTTTTTTTATTTTTTACTGGACATGTTTAATAGCAAAAAGTGTTTTATTTCTCAAAATTGTCGGTCTGTTTTTTTTTAACAGAGCAAAAAATAAAAAACGCGAAAAAAAGGACGTAAATTTTATTTGGGTGCAGCGTTTCATGACCGCGCAATTGTCATTTAAAGTAATGCAGCGCCGTAACGCAAAAAAATGGCCTGGTCAGGAAGGGGTGTAAATCCACTGGAGGGCAAGTGGTTAAATAAACAAAACATGAAAGTGCTAAATTTCTTCCAGTCTGACAGATCCAAAGCTGGAATTCCCCAGGCAATTGGGGGAGATAAACACTATGGCAATAGGCAGCCCACACAAACACAGAACACCAGAGGTGAGCGATCCCACACCTTGACAGATCTGACACAACTACACCACCACCAACACTGACACAGATCAGCAGGCCCAGCAGCAAAAGTAGTGTTGCCATGAGGGATGTTGCAAAGCTGCTAGAAGGTGATAGTGATAATAGTAGGAAATATATGAAGGGATGTGACTTAATTACAAAGGATTAGGAATCCTAAAAGAATACCTATATAAAAGGATGAGCTAAAATGAATATTAATTAATCATGTAGAGAATTTTAAAGTTATCAGCACTTCTACCATACCAATGGGAACAAATAGGGCTCATTCACACCTATGTGGTTTACTATTAGTGTTTTATTGCATGTCAGCACATACAGAAATTTTCAATTGTTAGATCACATCTATGAGTTGCATAGACATGCATTTGCCAAAAAAAAGTTTATGTTCATTTTCTGATTTGCTAAAGTGTACCATCAGTGTTTTTGGTAGGGATGTCAGCACATAACAATGCACCTGTACAAAGAAGTAAAAGATGCATGAAAACAAAGATGCATAAGTGTAAAGCCAAACGTTGGGGTTGGTTTACTAAAGGCAAATAGACTGTGCACTTTGCAAAGTGTAAATGCACTCTACAAGAGCAGTTACTACAGAGATTAGTTATTGTGCAGAAGCTCCGCTGACCATCATCCAATCATGTGTGTGCTAATATGCTGTTTGTTTTTATTTTCGCTGCACATGACTGGGTGTTTTTGCAAGTGCACAGTCTATTTGCCTTTAGTAAATCAACCCCATAGTGTTTTTGCTCTACATTGTAAAAGTCAAACTAAGGTCAAGGCCAACACAAGTCAAAAATTACTTGATCTATTTACATATTTACATGGACGTTAATGGATGAAGACAGGTTATCCATTGTTTTTGATGACAGTGGCTAAGCATGGAAATAACTGTCAATACATGTTAATAAAGGGCATAACAATTAAAGAAAAAATGTATGGAAAGGTGTAAATCCTGCCTTTAGGTCACCTTCACATTGCACCTGCCTTATAGTGCACCAAAATGCACAGATGTGACCAGAGGAGGAGTGACCAATTGGAAACTTGGGCACTGCCCGAGAGCCCAGGGTCAGTAGGGGGCCCCATGAGATGCCCCTGGTACCTTTTTCATAGGCTTTTTTGAGTTTGGGCAAGGACACAAGGGCACCATGATCCCCTATTGCCCGGGGGCCCCATGAGTTGTCAGTCCGCCCCTGGATGTGACCAACTGTGCGCTGGGGTGCACTGCTTTGTACAAATGGTGCAGTTGCATTTCCTATGTTGTCGTGCATTGACAACACATTCAAAATAGATAGGCTTCCTCAATGCAATACATGTTAGAGCACAAAAACATATGTGTTAATTCACTGACATTAACACATCACAACATCTACTGACCCGGAAATTTGGGAAAAGACCAGGCAGTGAACTAACTTATTTCCGCCCCTTGAGTTTGAGTAATGATTGTTGAAAATCCTGTAGTTGATTTTGACTAAACACCCTGAGGAAGTCACATGGTACTGTGACGCAACGCATCGGCCTGACGTAGTGATGCACTTCCGGCGTGGTGGCCATCTTGGTACTCCTTTGTACACTCATGTATATTCCATACATTCAAAAGCATGGGTTTGGAGCTGTGATTTCTACCATTTGATGTGAGTGCGCAATTTACTTGTTACTGTCCTAATATTGGCAATAAACATACTGCACAATGGGAGCATGTGTTTTATGTTTTTGAATGAGATGCTAGTGCAGCATTTGACCTTGCCTGGAGAGGAGCCAATATTGGTGTGCTGACCCCTAAAGGGAGATTTGTGTGCGGTGGGAGCTGATCTGTTTGGAGTGACAGCAGACGTGGAGGATCTTCAAGAGGGATCCGATTGAGCGCTTTGACCTGCAAGAGTCGAAGTTTTGAGGTGAGAGGCTGAACTAGCCAGTGGTCGAATTATCGTCTGTCAACCATCTACCCACTTGTTCACACAAATATCAGCACGAGTGTTTCATCCGAGTGTGGTCATCTATGTGTTTTTGGACTTTATGAGCACAGAAATAGATATTTTTTGTGTTGTGTGCGGTGCACTTTTGCTGTTCACTATTATATACATTGATTGTATTCATTGTTTGTTCACTTAATGGGGTATTTGTAGTTACATGTCTGTGTTGATGTACACGTTTGCTCACTTTTTGGATAGTTATATAATTAATTTATGAGTCAATAATTTTTTTTGGAATGTGAGCATATATATTGTATTCTTTACAGTTGGAAGCATGAATTAATATTTATCACTATCACTGCTGAGCTCTTAGGCTTGTCCACATATAGTAGTGTCACTTGATATGATTTATTTTGCATGATTCCACTTGATTTGGCACTATATTAGTTCAATATTTGTTTCAATATTTGTTCACTTGTTTTGATACACTATTTAATATTTTTATTATTTATGCACTTCTATTTAGTAGTTCATGTGAGTAGCACTGCATTCCTCCTTGCAATAGTTTAACACGATCATTGGTATATGATTTAATGTTAGCAGCGGCTCCTAATTAGGTTGCTCATGCCATTTGTTTTTTGAGCGCAGGAGGTTCACACCATTATTATTTAGCAGTTTATATTTACTAAAATAATTGTATTTCCATGTTCTGTGTACTGTGGGAGACCAGATAGAGTGAATGCAGGGTCATGGGTTTAGTAACACTTTAAAGTGTTACTAAACCCATGACCCTGCATTCATATGCAGACTGATTTTACTGTTGTGAGTTTAGTAACACTTTAATGCAAGTGTTTCTGGATAGATAGTGGGGGTTAAGTCACCAGTGACTTACATTTAGGGATTCATAGGCAATATTCTGTGTGGTTTGATGACATGACAAAGTGTGTGAACACAAATGTGTTATTACATTTCCTTATCTGGAAACGTCCAGTCCTGTTAAAAACCACTAAGTGATGAAAATGATCATTTGCACAATCTTCCAAGTTACTTATAAATAAACCTTTTTACTTGTACGTGACTATGTTGTTTAAGAATGAAATACGTTTTACAGCTGAGAAAAGAAAATCGTGACACACTGGTTCCTATCTTTATATGCAAATAGTCAATTTACATTATTTGGCAATCTGAGAATGAGCAATTATGTTTCTTAATAGGTGGAGCAGAGAAAAAGAGAATGCAAGCTGGGAGTGGCTGCAGGCAGGTAAACCTCTGTCCTCACTTCATGAAACAATCACTTGATTGCTCTGGACATTTACTTTTCTGTACTGAAAGCTGCTGTCAGTGACATGGAACTCAATGAGAAAATGTATGATGGAGCAAATGGCTTTAGCAATGTTGCCTTCCAGGTAAGTCAAGCTATACATATATTCTGAATATAGAAAATGAAAATGTTATTCTACCAAGCTGTAAAAGAATGTATTTTGATTGTATATCACACTGGCAAGTCTAAATTAGCTGCATTAAGTCTTAAATATGAATTGAAAATTGATTTACCTTTCTTGTAGATGTACAGGTGTACTAAGCAAGAGAGAAACAGGTGCGTCTGTGTTGTTTTTTGTCAGCCAGCAACACAATAATAAATATAATGGATACAATAGATCTGTATAAAATGCCAAAGGCTCTCTTGTTTTCAAGCTGCCAGCTCTTTGTCATGACTTGCACATTTATAATTTTTGCCAAATGGGTCAGCTTACCAAGGAGAGGAATTGCCTTACATCTTCCAGTAGAGAAGTGTGCTCTGTGTGTAATTATGTCACTGTACCATGTGCTGCAGGAACAGGGAAGGCACAAATTAAGTATGCCAGACTTGTCCGAAAGCATTATTTGATAGGTAAAAAAAAAATGAATGAACTAAGAATGAAAAGAAAATACTGCAGATAATGGATAATATACTGTATATAGTACTGTCTGTCCATATATATATATATATATATATATATATATATATATAATGTTTTTTTTATTTATTTATTTATATATGTGTGTGTGTGTATATACCTGTTTGCATTTATGTCAGTTTCACATAGGCAGACATGAAACATTCCATAAGAAACAAGTATTGTAATATTTAGGTTTAGTTCCATGTGCATGTCTATATAGAACATTATGTTACCAACAAGAAAACTGCAAAGTGTCTATTTTATCTTAAATTACATTACTATATATGGTACATTTTGGTGTACATTTTTGGGATCCTGATTGAAATATTCATATCTTAAAGTATATGTAAACAACCAAATCAGTTTAAAATAGAAATCAAAGGCAAAACATTTGTGCATACATAAACAAAATTCTAAATACAGGGGTTGGACAAAAATATGGAAATAGTACATGATTTGCAGGTGTGAAAGTGATGACATGTTTTGCTTTGAAAGCGGAAGTGGTGTAACATTCTTTTGCTTCCACTGTGTGATGAGACACCTAGCTAACAGGTGGGAAGCCTGACTTTCGTCATTCACTGCATGCATTGCTAGTAATAGAGTCAGAGATTACTGAGTTTCAAGGTGGACAAATTGTTGTTGCCTGCTTAGTTGGTGCCTCTGTGACTGAAGTTGCCAATTTATTTGCTGTGTACAGTATCAAAGGTTATGATGGTATATACAGTTTCTGGGAAAACGTCATCTGATAAGCATAAGCACGGTCAACATGGTCAACATGGTCACCTGACCAAGAGAGACAAAAGGACATTGAGCAGGATTGTGACCTGGAATAAAAAACCAACTGCTGTAAATGTGACTGCAGAGATCATGCTCAGTATTCCAAAGCCCGTGTCCACAAAAACTGTGCGGAGGGAACTCCATAAGCAAAACATTTATGGGCGAGATGCAATTGCCAAACCACCAGTGACTGATAATAATGCTGAGAAGAGGAGAGAGTGGTACAACACCCAAAAATGGTGAACTGTCAATTAATGGAAGACTGTAATATGGTCCGATGAATTGAGCCTCACATTGTTCCTAACCACTGGACGTGTTTATGCGTGGCAAACACCCAAGCTTATGATCAGGACTGTCTTGTGCCAACAGTAAAGCATGGTGGTGGTGCAATCATGGTTTGGGCAGCCATATCTTGATATTTTGAAGGCCCCATCATTACCTTGAAAAATAGAGTCAATACCAGCGTCTATGTACAAATATTGACTGACCACGTGCACCCAAATGTGCAGACATTGTTTCCGGTAGCCCCATTTATCAAGATGATAATGCACCAATTCACACATCTGGAGTTGTCAAATTGTGGTTTGCGATCATGCAGATGAAGTCTTGCACCTTCCATGGGCACTGCAGTCCCTGGACCTCAATATCATGAGCCACTATGGTCAATTTTGGAGAAGAAGGTTCAGGCTCATTTTTGGCCCTGGCATCTCTGGAACGATTTTTGCATGGTATCAGATTCCATTATTCTCAAGACTTATATTTGCCAATTCCCTGGAGAATTCAGGCCATCTTGGATGGCAAAGGTGGTCCAACACCATATTAGGAAACAATTTTGTTCTTTTACCTGGTGTTTCAATACTTTTGTCCACCCCAGTGCCTTCTTTTCCCCTTTTCATAAGTGATTGCATAATCTCTGTTCTCAGCTTCTCAGCTTCATAAGAGCTGGGGAGGAGAAAAAGCAGCACACTGAACCTCCCAGTGAATGGGGGGGGGGGGCATTTCAGCACAAATCTGATCATTGGAGGAGAGCACACTGTGGTTGATTTACTAAAACTGGAGAGTGCAAAATCTGGTATTCCAGATTCCTGGTGGTCCAAGGTAGCCAATCAGCTTTTAACTTTAGCTTGTTCAATTAAGCTTTGACACAAAAAAAACCTGCTCCAGATTTAGTAAATCAATCCCATTGAGTTCCCAGCACAGCTAGACAACTGACCACAGTGTTTTCTCTTGCTTAGTGTGGTCAGTTTTTAATAGGGAAGCAGAGGGACTGGCAGGAACAGCAGAGATTTCACATAAAGGAAGCAATACAAAGAGAACAGGATACTTTATCAAACAAGTACATGGTACAGTAGGCACATATCAGGGATATGAAGTTATGAAGTATTTTGTTTACATATTCTTTAAAGTAAAAATATGTCTACAAGTTTTTTAGGAAATCCATACCACCATGTCCAAAAATATACACTCACCGGTCACTTTATTAGGTACACCTTGCTAGTACTGGGTTGGACCCCCTTTTGCTTTCAGAACTGCCTTCATTCTACATGGCATAGATCAGGGGTGGGCAAACTTTTTGACTTGAGGGCCGCAATGGGTTCATATATTGGACCCGGGGGCCGGACCAAGAGTAGATGAATGATGTGTATGTGTCATCCATAGTAAGTATAGTAATATTCCCCCATAGTAAGCATAGTAATTAATCCCCCATATAGTAATTCATCCCCCCTATAGTAATTCATCCCCCATATAGTAATTAATCCCCCATATAGTAATTCATCCCCCATAGTAATTCGTCCATCCCCCATAGTAATTCATCCCCCATATAGTAATTCATCCCCCATAGTAATTCATCCCCCATAGTAATTCATCCCCCATATAGTAATTCATCCCCCATAGTAATTCATCCCCCATATAGTAATGCATCCACCATATAGTAATGCATCCACCATATAGTAATTCACCCCCCATATAGTAATTCATCCCCCCTATAGTAATTCATCCCCCATATAGTAATTCATCCCCCATAGTAATTCATCCCCCATATAGTAATTCATCCCCCATTGTAATTCATCCCCCATATAGTAATGCATCCCCCATATAGTAATTCACCCCCCATATAGTAATTCATCCCCACTATAGTAATTCATCCCCCCTATAGTAATTCATCCCCCATATAGTAATTCATCCCCCATAGTAATTCATCCCCCCTATTAATTCATCCCCCATATAGTAATTCATCCCCCATATAGTAATTCATCCCCCCTATAGTAATTCATCCCTCATATAGTAATTCATCCCCCATAGTAATTCATCCCCCATATAGTAATTCATCCCCCATATAGTAATTCATCCCCCATAGTAATTCATCCCCCATATAGTAATTCATCCCCCATAGTAATTCATCCCCCATATAGTAATTCATCCCCCATATAGTAATTCATCCCCCATAGTAATTCATCCCCCATATAGTAATTCATCCCCCATAGTAATTCATCCCCCATATAGTAATTCATCCCCCATATAGTAATTCATCCCCCCTATAGTAATTCATCCCCCCTATAGTAATTCATTCCCCATATTAATTCATCCCCCATATTAAGTCCCCAAGTCCCCCCTGTGTCAATTCACTTACCTTTGCTCCGCGCGTTCCTCTCGCCGTGTTCCCGCTTCGTTCCGGTGTAGCATGAAAATCTGTCTCCTATGAGGATCTGTCCCCCTCGACGTATCTGCGCATGTGCCAGTTTCAGGCATTAGCAGCCGATCGGCAATCTCCGGCACATGCGCAGATACGTCGAGGGGGACAGATCCTCACAGGAGACAGATTTTCATGCTGCACCGGTCTTCAGGGCGGACTGTGAGAGGAGCCTAGCGGGAGCCTAGCTCCGCGGGCCGGATTAAAAGGTCCGCCGGGCCGTATACGGCCCGCAGGCCGTAGTTTGCCCATTGCTGGCATAGATTCAACAAGGTGCTGGAAACATTCCTTAGAGATTTTGGTCCATATTGACATAAGTTACTGTTGCCCTTCTATCATCTCAAACCAGTCTGCCCATTCTCCTCTGACCTCCTTTAAAGGCATTTTCATCCACACAGCTGCCACTCACTGAATATTTTCTCTTTTTTCGATCATTCCATCTAGAGATGGTTGTGCGTGAAAATCCCAGTAGATCAGCAGTTTTTGAAATTCTCAGACCAGCCTGTCTGGCACCAACAACCACGTCATGTTTAAAGTCAGTTAAATCCCCTTTCCTCCTCACTCTGATGCTCACTTTGTACTTCAGAAAGCCGTGTTCAGCATGTCTAGATGCCTAAATGCATTGAGTTGCTGCCATGTGATTGGCTGGTTACCAAGCAATTGAACAGGTGTACCTAATAAACTGGCCGGTGAGTGTTTAAAATTTTCAAAGGAATTCAGTGCAATCAATGACAGGTTGCTTTGGTACCACGAGGTTCACAATTTTTTACTTAATTCGAGAAAACTGAACGTCAGCCCAGCCCATCTCAGCCCATCCCACATATTGATGGTCAGTAGGTAATCAGAAGTAGCAGGAGGGCTAGAGCTTGACTTTCTCTATAAAAGTTAATATTTTAAATTTAAAACATCCCTGATTTGTCATTTTCAGGCTGCAAGTAGCTATTTATTAATATTTCCAAGCTGCTGTAGGTGTCAGCTTTAAACACCTGGCCCTGGCCTGAATTACATTTCCCATTTGTGTGTGTACGATAATTCTCTTTCTTAACCAGGGGCAGACTGACAACTCATGGGGCCTCTGGGCAATAGGGGATCATGTGGCCCCTGTGTCCATGCCCAAAGTCAAAAAAGCCTATGAAAAAGGTACCAGGGGCATCTTATGGGGCCCCCTACTGACCCCGGACCCTCGGACAGCGCCCGAGTTTCCAAATGGTCAGTCCGCCCCTGTTCTTAACAAATAGACTTTTATTGTATTACTTTATATACTATTGTTTTTATTTTTCTTCAAAAGAATGCCCATGCAATCTTAATTCTGTGCTATGTAACTTGTGACTTTAAGTGATTTTATTACAAGAAAATGCAAAGCAGGATCTCTCAGCAATACTGAAACTCATGGTAAATGTCAGAGAGCAATAATCACAAATCAGATACTGAAAATGTATTTCACTGGGCAGAATAAATGACATGCAGTGAGCAGTTAGTCAAACATTACAACATGATTTGTAAATATTAAATTGCAAACAAATACTGTTTAAAATGCTCTAGTGAATGATCACTAAAGGAATAGGCCTTACATAAATATAGTGATTCTAGTTTTCAACGATTAGGTTAATTAGTGATCTGTAGAAAAATACAAATATTTGGAATTGCAGCACTCCAGTGACCTCTTCTCAAGACAGAACTATGCACATATACAGTTTATCAGATACAGGGTATCAGATAAGGGTCTAGTATGCTTTTCTTTTTTTTTTTTTGTGGGATGCCTCTTGATATGCCTACCAAACCATCATTAACCACTTGCCCTCCAGAGGATTTACCCCCCTTCTTGATCAGGCCATTTTTTGTCAATACAATGCTGCATTACTTTAACTGGCAATCACGTGGTCATGTAACGCTGCACCTAAATTAAATTTACATCCTTTTTTTCCCCCAAATAGAGCTTTCCTTTGGTAGTATTTATTCACATTTTTTACTAGTAATGGTGGCAATCAGCAACATATTGAACTTTGGGAACTGCAGCGGGAATTCTGACACTGGGTGGAACTGACTTGGTGTTACTGACAACACAGTGATCAGTGCTAATAAAAAGCACTGACACTGTACTAACGGCACTGGACATGAAGCGGTTAACATCTGAGGCGATCAAAGGGATAACTGTGTGCTGTTTCACTATTGGGGCTGTGTGTGTGCTTCACTGTTAGCACACTGCTTTGTAAGGCTTTGCTATGCAGAGCCATGCAAAGCAGTGTGCAGGAGCCAACAGGGGAGAGATCTGTATTGCTTACATACAGGTCTCTCACCCGTCGGAGATACTCGGCGATCACCGGGTGCCGGTGAGTAATCACCTGCCGGGACCAGGTGATTGACAGCTGAGGCCATGAATGGTAGAGAGGTAGAGCGCACATGAGCCCCCTACCCGGAATGGCAAAATCACACACACACATATATATGTTATTTTAGTGCACCTCTGCTGCCCTGTAGTAGTATTTCTGATACTTTGCGATCACTGGGTGCCGATGAGTAATTACCAGCCGGGACCCGGTGAATGACAGCTGAGGCCAGGAATGGCGGGGCAAGTAGGGAGTGCATGCGCCCCCTACCCGGAACGGCAAAATCACATATATATATATATATGTGTGTGATTTTGTACACCTGTGCCACCCTGTAGCAGTATTTCTGCTATAGGGTGGCACGGAACTGGTTAAGGATAAGGGCCTGGTATATACAGAATTTTTAGAGGCATCCTACCCTGTTTTTTTTTGTTGTGGGGTCCCACAAAATCCATACTCTTCCTTCATCAAACAGATGTGCCATGTCACAGGCATGTTAAGTTCACCCCCCACCCCCCCAGGTGTGTTAAAATAATTTTGCATTCTGAATGCTTCTCTTTAATCAATATTATTTTATTATTTTATATAGCTGCTCCCTGCCAAACATAATTTTTAAAAATGTATTTTGCTTTGCTACATGTTCCCCCAAGGATTGGTTTGCCAATCCCTTGCCTATTAGCCTAGAAACTGGCCAATACTGTTTTGTAACATTCCCATTGACTTCAGTGGGGCTCAGATTCATTGTCCAGGCCTCAGTATGTTTGCATACTGCATGCATGCATGCACCTTTTTTTCTGCAGGATACATAGACACAACAACCCTTTAAAATTAATAGTCTAACATGCCTGCGCAAATGTGATCTGCAAACCCGCTAAGGTATGAAGCTAGACTTAAACCTGGCTGCTGCTGGAATGTAAAGTCTATTATGACAGATCACACCTGCATGTATTACACTCTCTATTTTCTATGTTTGCCTTTCCCCTGATCTGAGTATTTCTGTAATGTACTGCACTGGCTCTAAAATAATGAAGCTGGTTTACTAAAGGAGTTCAGAATCTTCAACCAAGAAATCGGGTAAAGATCCACTTAATTTATCAAAACATGTGAAAAGCAATTTAGTGTTTGTTTATTCCATCTGCACATGATTGGGTAATCAAAGTGAACACAGCTACAATGTATTGAGTGTGGATTCTCAATTCCTTTAGTAAATCAGCTGCATTGTCTCAGAATGGTAATGTAATATACCAAATTATACTAGTGAGTACAGTATTTTACACTGATACACAGTGCCCTGTTTATCAGTGCCCCTCATCAGTGCCCTGACTGTCAGTGCAACCCCATCAGTGCAGCTAATCAGTGCCCATCCGTGAAGCCTCATTAGTGCTCCCCAGTGCAGCCTTATCAGCGTACATCAGGGTACATCAGTAAAGAAAATAAATTACTTATTTGCAAAATAACAGAACAGAAACTAAGAAAAACATTTTTGTTTCAAAATGTTTTCAAATGTTCAGTCTTTTTTCATTTATTTAGCAAAAAGTAAAAAAACCCAGTGATGATTAAATACCTCCAAAAGCTCTGTCTCAAAAAATGATACAAATTTCATTTGTACAGTGTTACGTGACTGAGTAATTGTCATTCAAAATGTGACAGTGCTGAAATCTGAAAATTGGCCTGGGCAGGAATAGGGTGAAAGTGTCTGATACTGAAGTAGTTAAACCCACCTGTCACACTCTTCCCATAGCAACTTTAAAAGAAAACAACCCTAAGCAAAGGGGTAAGCAGGGGTGGAGTTTTTTTTGCAAAATACTTCTACTGATCAGATTTGCACAAATTCTAATATGACCCAATATTATTATAAAATTTTAAAGCTCATGGGGGGGGGGATGGGGGCGCTTGTCAGTCTGCAGGCTAACTGCAAGACTGCAGTCTCATAGTGCATCATTGTTCCCAGTCCTAGTATAGAAGGCATTGTATATGAATATTAGAGATACAATAATCCTGTAAAGGTTGTATTTGTAATTGTGGGTCAATATATACTAAAACCATCTCAAAATTATTTTAAATTAAAGCTCTGAGATGTTATCTTATGATGTAATATTTTAGAGCTATGAGATTTAAGGGTTTACCTGGGGCTCTCCTGCAGCTAAGAATTTTGCTGTACATATTAATACTTTTTTGTCATTTAACAGCGAATGAATCTTCACTTAGCGATGTAAGTGTAGTGAATAAAATCATCCAATTGTGTGCCATGCAAAATCCTAGTACATAATTCAGTGGTGTATTTAGACTTTGTGCTGCCCTAGGCAACACAAATGTTTTGCTCCCCCCCCCAATGAGAAAGCGAGAGTCAATAAGTGTGTGTGTGTGTGTGTATATATATATATATATAATTATCTCTCTCTTCCCTCTCTCGCCCCCCCTCTCTCCCCCCTTCCTCTCCCACCCCTCTCTTCCTTCTCTCTCTTCTCTCTCTCCCCCCTTCCTCTCTTCCCTTTCTCTCCCTCTTCCCTCTCTCTATCTCTCTCTTCCCTCTCTCTTCCCCCTCTTTCTCCCCCCCCCTCTCTCACCCCTCTCTCTCTTCACTCTATCCCGCCCTCTCTCTCTCTCTCTCTCTCTCTTCCC